>NC_040044.1:27993400-28095465 GCF_003713205.1 Coffea eugenioides | reverse complement strand
GAACTTATGATTTTGCCGTTTAATCTAAAGTAGATTGGGTTGAAGTGCTGGGTCATTGAGTAAGGCATTTCCAGGTTTCTTTGGGTCATGTAAATGTTTGTAAACATGCTGAATTTGCAAAGAAAAAGCTGCAGAAATTCTTGTTTTTCTTCAAAGTCAATATGTTTTCAAATCATGTCATTCCATTTTTTTTGTTCGAAAGCTGGTTAGATATTTCCCCTACATTTGTTTCAAGTCTTTGTATGTTGGGTTTGAATGATGGGAAATGCGTTGAGTCGTTTTCATGAATGCTTTCTCGGCTGAGTGGGTAAAAAAAATTGCATCAGTTTTGTTCATCAAATGTTTGCATACTTGCCCAGAATTTTGCATGGGATTTTTCTAAGTTTTCTGCCTGCTTGGATGATGGTAATGATGTGGTTTGTTGCTCAGTTCATACACCATATGCATGCCCAAGCCAAAATTCTGGTATTCAGCCTATGTTGATGAGATGATAAGAGAGTTTTTGTTTCTCTTTTTCTGCATTCTTTTTCCAGAATTTGCGTATTATATCTTTCCAAGTTTCTGGTCATTTGATTGTGATCATCATGTAGTTTGTTACTCAGTAAAGTTGTGATATTGAAATGAGGAATATCTAATCAAAGCTGTGAGTTTGAATCAAAAATCTGGTTTGCATGATAAAAATGAAAAGAAATGCCGTGGCTGGAATCTGCTGAATGCATGAGCTTCCTTGTGTCTTTGCATCAGTTTTCTTCTATATTTGGGTTTGTTTGAATTCTGAATTTGTGTGTTATGATGTTTAGATTAGCTTTGAATGTTTGGTTGAAAGATTTTTGATCAAAATTAGTGTTGGAAAGTGGAACAAAGTGCAGCAGTTTTGTTTGTTGGGTTTGTTGCAGAATGTTATCTCACGTGAGTTTGCATTCGTTGCATGCATGGATAATTGCTAAAAATTGCTCTTTAACCCCCCAAGTCCCCTCTTGACTCACTATGGCCCAAGTAATTGGAACACTTAATCAATTCGATCCCTCAAGTTTCTCCATGTTCCACAAAAGCCCAAGCATGTTCTAATTTCTTGCAAATGGGTTTTAGAATAATTGCAATTTGAATTGTTACTTGCCTTTTCCTTTGCCCTTGGACCTTTGAAGTTCCTAAAAGTGTTTGATTAGGCTTGAGTGCTTGGTTAGTGTTCACAATTGAGTCCTTGGTAGCCTCAACTTTGCAACTCGATTGCTCATTTGCTTTCATTTGTTTAGGTGGTGCTTAATGCAAGAATTTAAGAACTTTGTGTTCGAATGAGCTTGTGTTCGCCTATTTTCTTGAATTTTCTGAAATAAATAGGCTTTGGCCTTTTTCTTGCTCTTTGACTTTCAAAGTTTCTAAAATGTTTCAATTGGCTTTGAATGGTTGATTAATGCTTGCAA
Source organism: Coffea eugenioides (assembly GCF_003713205.1). NCBI lineage: Eukaryota > Viridiplantae > Streptophyta > Magnoliopsida > Gentianales > Rubiaceae > Coffea > Coffea eugenioides. The sequence continues at coordinate 28,094,044 of NC_040044.1, read as the reverse complement.
TTGGGTTTTTGGTGGATCCCTTTATTGGAAACTATGTATTATTTGATTTCATTTAAATTGCAATTAGGAGAGTTTTGGTGACTTTGTTATACTTTACTATTTGAGGTACCGTGACCTTTTTATTGTTTTGAAGCCATTTTTCTTTCATTTGGACACCATTCAAAGGGGCGGTATAATTTCTTTTATCCCTTTTGTGTCTCCTATGTGATCCAATGTGCTAAGTGAGATTTGCATGTCTAATTTGCTTTCCTAGCTTTTCCTTAATTCCTTTTATTTATGTCATTTACTTTTGTTTTCATTAAGTTGTTCTTTATGGGGTATGTGTACACCTCTTGGCTTGTAATAGATAGGGCTTGGAGGAGCATTCGATGAAGACCTGTTGAAGACATGTGTCTAGCTAGCAAATGTAATAGTTAGGGCTTTAATTGCTTTATGTGTCTTGCATGCTTAGTTACTACGTGTTAATTTGCTTTATTAGGCTCTTGCATCTAGTCGAGCATGCTAAATGTTATGTGCTATGTGTTTATAAGTGTTTGGCATGTCTACTCGCTTTCCATAGCCTGAATGAATGTGATGGATGAATGTGCGTTTCCACTAGTCCAACGCTAGTCGGAATTCATAGAATGGGCTAGTCCAACGCTAGACTCTTAGGAATTTCCCCTCGTTAGTACATGTTTGCATGTTCATTACATGTCATGCATTTTTCTTAGTTTTATCATTTCACATGCCCCTCTAATCCCTTCCCTCTCAATTTAGGTTTTGCATTTCATGCTAGTTTATAGGGGTTCATTTGCTTGAGAGTCCCCTTAAATATGGGATATAGACGAGTGTGGCTTTTTATAAGCCTTAGCACGCTTGTATTCCCTCTATAAAAGGGCAAATTGAGTCACGATTTAGGTCTCCCCGTACCCAATGTGCATGAATTCCCTAGGCTCATGCATTTTTAAATCCACTCTACCATTTTATACCCTCATCACACTTTCATTTTTCCTCCTATTTTGCACACGAGCACCTTTGTGTTTCTTCACCTGCACACGAACACTTTTATCATCACTTGCACACATGCACTTCATATTATCATTTCACATACCGTACCTTGCCCACTCACGTGCACATTTTCCTTTACATATTTATTGTTTTTTTATTACTTTTTCAAAACTCATGTCCTCACATTGCATACATGCATTCCATTCATTTGCATCCCACTCGCATTATTCGTGACTTCTTCAAAGGATCGTCATTGGGCTTCACAATTAATGTGATTGGCACCACTCAACCTTTGAAGAGAAATTTCCCCAATACCCCTAGGTCTAGGGTTTGCATTCATGTAGTACATCCAAATGTAATAAATTCTTTGATTAAAACAAGAAAATCTTTGATTAAATCAAGCAACTAGCCTTGGCTAGGTCGAAGGGGTGCCTTGGATTTTATCCTTGCCTTCCCCTTCGTCAAATGTGACTCCCGAACCTTTTTCGTTGGTTTACGTGGACTAGGAGTCGTTTAAAAGGGGTTTCTTACTACTTTTTCCTATTTTTCTTTAAAAATTCATTTTTAGGTGACTTGGTACACCTTAATTCATTACCAAGTGGCGACTCCGATTTTTTATTTCAAAAAACCCTTTTTAAACTATAATTTTGGGTCAAATCGTCGCATTCTCAAACCCCCATTTAGACCCATTTTTCTTTTAAATCACAATTCATTTTCCAAATCACAAATTGAATCAAAAAATACATTTTTAAACCATTTATTTATTTTATCAAAAAATGGGGCGCGACAGTTGGCGACTCCACTGGGGAGATTCGAGAGTCCGAGCAAATTTGATTTAATCAACCTTTTTCTTCTTTTAATCTTTTCATATATCACATTTGGGTGTTTAGGATTGCATTTTTCCTTTTATTAGGATTTTTGCATCTCACGTATACCAACTCCCTCACTTACTCATTTGGCGTATGATTGTTTTGATTGATGAATGGTTTATGTATGTAATTCCGCGCTTGACATTGCATTTGGGTGGGGGACATACCCTAGAGCCTTGTGTTGGGTTCTTGATCCCTCCCCTCCAAACGAGCACTAGCATACGCGCATACGCTTTAATTATTTTTACCCCTCATTTATTTTTCTTTTAGTGGCTTGTCACGCCACTCCACCCTATTAGGATTTTAGGCGACCCACTTGGACATGTGATCGTATCACGACGTGTGCGTAGCATGATCCGAGGGGTCACTCGATCTTCCGCTTTAAACTTTAGGTTGATGACCTATTAGTTTTTAGTCGAAGGTTGAGGATTTTTTTTAGATTCGCCCAGACGGGTAGCCGTAACACGACGTGTGCGTAGCAACGTCTGGGGAATCGCTCGAGCCACCGACAAGGAACCTTGGGAGTGATGACCCTTGGTTTCCAAGTCTGAAGGCTCGGGGACCTATGACTTATCGAGTCTAGATGCATTAGTGAACCCTAACCTCATGCATCCATTTTAGAATTGCCTAGGGTAGAGTCGACCTTACCCTACTAGAGACACTGTTCACGAGGGGAGGGGTCCCACCCCTCTTTCCTTATCTGTCTTTGTTGCTTTTTATGTTATCTAATTGTCCAAACGTGTTATGTGATTTTGTGCTGAACTAACGTTTCTTTGTCTCTTGTCTTTTGCATTCACAAACATTAAGAGATAAAAGGTCTGGCATGACCTCCTTTTAGGACCTACCCTTGTAGATAGGTTATTGCACGTTTGAAATTTGTGGTATATTTTGTTCATAAATTCATGATGCCATACCATTTTAGGCCTACCCTGGCAAACAAAGGGCTCCTTAGGTCACGTCTCATTTCAAATCACATTTTTCCCTGCTTTGATAAGAATGGCATCATGCATAAGCCTTAGAAAGGGAATGCCACTTAGGGAATCCCACATTAGGGACAAGCCAACCTAAATCCCATGGGTATTTAACCCAATTTTTGGGATTTGCATGTTTAAATTCCTGATAACCAGAGAAATGGGACCTGTAGGTAAGGTATTTAACTCCGGTTTTGGTTTCTAGATGGAAAGCCCTCGCCGAGTGCAACAGATGTTAGTAGTGCCGCCAGAGGTACAAAGATGGCCCACGTTACTCTCACCCAATGAGGTTAACCAAATAGCCGATCGATTAGGACACATCGGGGATTTCAAGGACATTAAGTCCGATGGATATTTGGTAGAAGCTTTGGTGCATCTATGGGACCCCACTTGTTCTGCTTTTAGATTTGGGAAAAGGGAGATGACCATAACACTTGAGGAAGTCGCTGGATTTCTCAATTTGCCGATTCAAGGAACTGCCGTGGTATTGCCGCTAGTATCTAACAAAGCTGAATTTTGCCGTTTCACTGGGTTAAAGGAATCAGTACTACAAGGGGCAGACCAAAATATAGAGGCGAAGTTCTTATTTGATCGATTTGCGCTAAGAGATGGTTTTGAGAGGCATCGAGGGGACTTCTCGTTTACTTCCAAGGAAACGTGGGATCGAAAGAGAGTCTGGGTATACGGTTTAGTCATGACGGGAACCTATTTTTTTCCTAGGAAAGACAAAAAGATAGCCTTCAAGCTCACTAAAATCCTGTATGACTTGTTTCTCGGAATTAATGATAGGCCGTGTTCCATTATTCCTACCATTTTGGCCGACATCTTTATAGCCTGCACTACCTGTCAGAAAGGGAAAAAGTTCTTTTGTGGTTCCAATTTGATCTTACATATATGGGGAATGGAGCATTTCATGAGACGACCGGCTATTTCATCGAGTCTACCAATGTTCGCATACAACTGGATAACCACACATCACAAGAGGATTAATAGAGACAGTCTGCCGTGCAATGCATCTGAGTTTGTGGATTTCTTGAAGAACGTGACCGATCAAAATATTAGATGGGTGTTGGATTGGACCGATTGTACTAAACCCGTTCTTCGCACTCAGGCATCCGAATTCATTCTCCTACTGGGTACTCAAGGGATTACCGCCTACGCCCCAAAAAGGTTTCTCAGACAATTAGGGCGTACCCAAGAAATACCACCCGTGCTTGACATGAGTGAAGTCATCATTATTTTTAACTGGGGAATGTGCCCAAATCAAATCCCTATGAAAGATCGGATTATTGACGCCTGGGTGACGCTATCTGATGACGTGAGTTTTAGATACATCCCGGAGCTCAAGCAGAAGGGTTTGACGACTTCACAATACGAAGACTGGGTAGGAGGATCCATTGCGCAAGAAATTCAAGATGAGCCATCTGAGGAGGTGAAAAAGTTGAAAGCCATTATCGAAGCAAAGGATAAGGAAATTTTGCAGTTAAGTAAGTCTGTCGAAGCATACAAAGGGATGGCCGAGCAAAGCAAGCAATTGTATGAAAATGAACGAGGAAGGCGTCAAGAGTTGAAAAGGAAATGTGCAGAATTATATGACCAAACTGAATGTGTTAGAATTCCATATGCTTGGGAAACAAAGGACTCTGTATTAGATAGGTTCAGAAGTTTTGGCAATCTGGTACGGAATCGTCTTCATGACATGATGTAAATATTGGCAAGTTTATCAATGAAAATGATTTTTCTTTTGCTCTCATTTTGGATTATTGTCAAAAACAGGTTTGTATTACGGGTCCCATTTCGAAGGTGTTGCATCATGCTAGGCCTACCCTTGGCACAAAAAGGGCCCCCAAATAGGACATGCATCCGAATTGTTTGAATAATTACTAACTCATGTCTTTTTTTTTCTTTTTTTTGAATAAATTACAGAAATTCAGTAATCATTGGTTTATCTAAAGAAGTCTATTGCATTCTCAGGTAAATTTCAAAATAGCTTTTCGGAAAAGCCCTATTATTACGCGATCCCGAAGTAAAGCCCAAAGGAATCGTGTAGACATGAGTACCCAACCAGAATCATCCGATAAGGCCGTTGCAACTACCCAGCCGGAAGCTGCAAGTCCTGGGGTTCAGTTGACAGAGTTACTCACAAAATTTGGGGAAATGGCATCGGAAATGGCCGCTCAGAAGAAGTTGATCGACGAGCTCGTTAGTAGCGGAGTGCAACCTGAACCTGTGCCCGCCACACAACCACAATCCGAACCATTTGTTATTCCGCCAATTCAAACCACGTTACCATTTGTTATTCCTCCAATTCAAACCATGTTTGAGGGAATTGTCAACCCGCAATATGCTTATACTCAAAATCCTCCGTTCTATCCTCTCTATGGGCAAGGATTTCATCCTCAGGGTGGTCAAGGTGGTCCAAGCATGCCTCCAGATCCACACGCTTTTTATCAGACTACTGCAGAGCCTTTTGTGCCGGAGAACATTGTTCAAACCAAGCCGGAAGTGGGGGAGTCATCTGCCCCAATTGATCTGAAGTTACTTAAGCGGTTTGACCGTTTCGATGAGTTCATCCGGAAAAGCCAAGGTTTAAGCAAGCAAGGGGTGCTAGACTACGATGATTTGTGCCTGTTTCCAAATGTACAGCTGCCAGTGGGATTCAAGACCCCGAAGTTCAACAAATATGATGGTACGGGCAACCCGAAGACACACTTGCGTTTGTTTTCCAACAAGTTGGGTAGACCAGTGGATGACGAGAACTTGCCGTTAAGGTTATTCCCGGAAAGTCTAGAAGGCGACGCCCTTGATTGGTATTCGAATTTAAAGCCGGAGGAGGTGAAGACCTGGGTTGATCTGTCCAATGCTTTCATCAGGCAGTATGAGTATAACTGCGAGTTGGCTCCGACACGAACTACGTTGGAAGGGACGAAAAGAAAACCCTCCGAGGATCACAAGACTTATGCCAAGAGGTGGAGAAAAGTAGCTGCAAAAGTCGAGCCACCAATGACCGAGGACGAAATCATACGTACTTTCATAAAAGCACATGATCCGCCGTACTTTGAAGAGATTTTCCGTATGACCGGATGTTCGTTTGCTGCAATTGTAAATAAACTTGAGGAGTTTGATGACTTCGTAAGAGCTGGGAAGATTGTTAATGTCTCTGCTCTCAAATCCCAGTTGGATGCTTTACAAGGGCAAGGAAGCAATGTGAAAAAACCACAGTTCAAAAAGAAGGAGGGGGATGCAGCCTTTATCTGGAACCAAAACCCTTCACCCCGACCCCGATACCAACACAATCCAACCTACCAACCACATTACCCTTACTACTCAGACCCGCACCATGTATATACTACCAATATCCACCACCATCGACCTCGCCCGAGCTATCTTAACTCACCTGTAGCCCCTTTTCAAATCACTCAACCAAGTCCACCCCAAAATCGACCTCGCCCTCCATATAACCCAAGATTTCCTCCCCCAAATAGACCTGTTTACAACCATACTCAACCTCCTGAACCTTACAACCGACCCCCTAGCCGTACATTTACCAATTTAGGCAGGCCTTTAGACCAACTGTATGACCAGTTAAAGGCCGCCGGGAAAATTGGTATGGTACCCCCTCCTACCTATCCATATGGTATGCCCGCTTGGTATAACCCGCAAGCTGTCTGTGCTTATCACTCGGGGGCACCCGGACATTCCACTTTGGACTGCAAGGCTCTTAAGCATAAAGTTCAAGATATGATTGAATCTGGAGAAATTGTAATTAGAAAGAGGGAGGCACAAGGGCCGAATGTAAATAGGAACCCCTTGCCGGAACACGTTAATACCATTGGGGTCATTCTGGATGACACGGAGTACGTGGAACAAGTCAAAGAGATGGCTAGGGAAGCTGAGGTGTTTGGGATCACAGACCAGCCATTTGTCATAGAGTTGCCATCCGAAGAAGATAAAAAGCCTTTTATCTTGGATCTCACGCCAACTGAGAGTGAGGCTTTAGAGCCAGTATTCATCGAATTCCCGAAGCAAGAACCTGTTTTAAGTCTGCAGCAAGTGCCATGGAATTACGATGAACCTGTCATACAGATTGGGGAGAAGTCAATTGCAAAGAAGGAAGTGTCAGTGGTTACCAGATCGGGGAAGACTGCTAGTCCGTTTGAAACTGCCATTCCGATTCCAGCAAATAACTCCGAGCCGCCCGTTAAACCAACAATCACCGAGAGAGAAGCCTTGGATTTCCTTAAGAGACTTCAGAGAAGTGAGTACAATGTAGTTGAAAAGCTGAGCAAGTCGCCTGCCCAGATATCCATGTTAGATTTACTCTTTTCTTCAGATAGGCATAGGGACGCGCTGATCGAGTTGTTGACCAAAGCTCAAATCCCTAAGGACATTTCAGTTGATAATTTCTCACATGTGGTTGGGAACGTATTATTCACCAAACAAATCACTTTCTCTGACGAGGAATTGCCGGCGGAAGGCATTGGACATAACAAGGCCCTGTACATAGTTGTGAGGTGCAACGGAAAAATGCTGCCGAAGGTATTGATTGACAATGGATCCGCTCTTAATATCTGTCCCTGGAACACCTTGGAAAAGCTAGGATTGCAAGACGTCTAGCTGAGGCCTTCAGGGACCATAGTCCGAGGTTTTGATGGAGCGCAAAGAGAGCCAATAGGAGAAATTGATTTAGTAGTTGAAATGGGGCCCGCCCAGTTTCAAATAACCTGCCAAGTCATGCACTTTCCTAGTGTTTACAACGTTTTGCTTGGCAGGCCATGGATTCACAAGTCTGGGGCGGTGCCTTCTTCATTGCATCAATTGCTGAAATTTGTAGTAAATGACAAGCTGATAACTATATTTGCCGAAGAGGATTGCCTTGTAATCACCGATTCCGAGTCCAAAGAAGAGGGTAGCCGAAGCTCCACAGTGACCCCTCATAGCACATCTGATATTGTCTCCGTCAGTTGGATAACAAAGGAGGAGCAAGCTCTATCAAGGGCCAGTGTCATGATGGCTAAGGAGATGATCCGCGGAGGCTATGAATTTGACAAAGGGCTGGGACGAGATCTGCAAGGAATTTTAAAGCCAGTGGAGATTGTGGAGAAAAATGATTCGTTTGGTTTGGGTTTCCGACCAACTGCTAAGGACATTAGAGAGATGAAGGAGCGCAAGAAAGCGGAGAAGGAAGGAAGGCAAAGGGCTCTTGACATTCCACCCCTGCAATATACTTTCCCACGACCAGCCGAGGTGATCATGTCAGAAATCAACCCAGTTGACGAAATTGAAGCAAGTTTGGCCCAATTGTTCGTTGGGGCAACATTTGAAGATAGTGTTCCGAGCGAAGCTGAATTTCCTGACATCCTCGATGGATCAATTCCCAACTGGACAGCCGAGGCTCTGCCCATTCGAAAGGAGTTTCGGTAAACTGAAAGGGGTTTATCATTCATGTGAATTCATGAAAATACTTTTGCATCTGTAAATAGCCAATGAAAACAATTTTACTTTTGACTAACACTTGCACATGTAAATATTGTTAAGTTTTCATTTCCATTTGCTTTCAATCAAAGGCTTTATAGAAAGTGCACAAGTTTTTCTTGTCATGTTGTGTTGTTTATTCGCTTGTTTATATTTATATTGCTTGTTCATTTGTTTGTTGTATGCTTATCTGCTTATTATCCCACATTCGTTAATTCTTTCAGATGGCCAAAAATAAAATTATTTGATCCTTTGGATATCACAATTCTGGAATTCAATAACGGCAATCTCTATATCACTCATGACTTGGAGGTCTGTGAATCAGAACTCCAAAGCGAGAGTGATAATGAGGAGGTATTCGATTCTTTTGCAAAGGACCTTGAACAATATGAGGAAAAACCAAAACCGAACCTGGAAGAAACAGAAAAGGTTAACATTGGCACTGAGGATGAAGTTAAGGAGGTGCAAATTAGTATTCATTTGAGTGAAAGACAGAAAAATGAGATGCTTGAATTCTTGACCATGTTCCAGGATGTATTTGCGTGGTCCTATGATGATATGACTGGCATTTCAACTGACGTGGTAGTGCACAGGTTACCCACAGACCCTTCTTTTCCACCCGTAAAGCAAAAACCCAGAAAATTCAAACCAGATATGAGCCTCAAAATAAAAGAGCAAATTGAAAAATAACTCAAAACCAACATTATCATTGTTTCCCATTACCCAATTTGGCTTTCGAATCCAGTCCCTGTTCCAAAAAAGAATGGAGAGGTGCGAATTTGCGTTGATTATAGAGACCTTAATAAAGCCAGTCCTAAAGATGATTTCCCTCTACCAAACATTCACATTCTCTTAGATAATACTGCCGGACATGAGATTGAATCCTTTTGCGATTGTTTTGCTGGCTACCACCAAATTTTGATGGCAAAAGAGGATAGGGAGAAGACTGCTTTCATTACCCCTTGGGGAACCTTTTGCTACCGAGTCATGCCTTTCGGTTTAAAGAATGCAGGAGCAACGTATCAGAGGACCATGACAACCTTATTTCATGATATGATCCACCGGGAGATGGAGGTCTACGTGGATGACATCATAATCAAGTCTAAAAGGACGGAGGACCACTTGGTTGATTTGAAGAAGTTATTTGAAAGGCTGCGAAAATACAATTTGAAGTTAAATCCTGCGAAATGCGCCTTTGGGGCACCAGCTGGTAAATTGTTGGGTTTCATCGTGAGCAAGAGAGGTATAGAGATAGATCCAGCAAAAATCAAGGCGATTCGAGATATGCCAGTGCCAAAGACTCAGAAAGACGTGAAAAGCTTCTTAGGAAAGATCAACTTTATTGGGAGGTTCATTGCCCAATTAACGGCCACATGTGAGCCGTTGTTCAAATTACTAAGAAAGAATGTGCCGTTGTACTGGAATGAGGAGTGTCAACAGGCTTTCGACAAGATTAAAGATTATTTGCTGCAGCCTCCGGTCCTGGTGCCACCCAAACCGGGCCGACCATTGATCATGTACTTGTCTGTGCTCGACGGAGCCGTAGGGTGTGTTCTGGGGCAACACGATGACTCTGGAAGGAAGGAGCAAGCCATTTACTATCTAAGCAAGAAGTTCACGCAGTACGAGGCTAATTATTCGTTCATTGAGAAGAGCTGTTGTGCGTTGGCCTGGGCGGCTCAAAAGCTGAGACATTACCTGTTGAGCCATACCACTTATCTTATTTCCCGATATGATCCTTTGAAGTATCTCCTGGAAAAGCCGATGCTAACTGGACGTCTAGCTAAGTGGCAGATAATCCTCTCAGAGTTCGATATTGTTTTCACTTCACAGAAGGCCGTCAAGGGGCAAGCTATAGCTGATCATCTGGCGGAAAATCCAAGGGACAATGATTATCAGCCACTTCACACCTATTTCCCTGATGAAAAGATCTTATTTGTGGGTGCCACGGACGATATAAGTGAGCAAAGCCCTGAATGGCGACTTTTCTTCGATGGAGCTTCAAATTCTCTCGGAGCTGGAATTGGAGCTGTTCTGGTTTCGCCCGAAGGAAAACACTACCCTGCCGCTGCCAAATTGCAATTTGCTTGCACAAACAACATGGCTGAGTATGAAGCCTGCATTTTTGGTCTCAAAATGGCTTTAGAAATGGAAATCAAGGAGTTGGTAGTTTTCAGTGACTCAGATTTGCTCGTGCACCAAACTTTGAAGCAGTGGATAACTAAAGATTCAAAGATTTTGCCCTACCATTGTAGTTTGCTCACTTTGGCCAAGCAATTTCAAAATTTGGAGTTCAGACACCTCCCGCGAGCCCGAAACACATTTGCTGATGCTTTGGCCACCTTAGCCTCCATGATCCAGTATCCAGATGAATTGAAAATTGAACCAATCCAGATTCAACTTCAAGATAAACCTGCTCACTGTTGGGTTGTAGACAAATCCTCCGACAAAGTTCCTTGGTATAATGATCTTAAGGAGTTTCTTAAAACTGGGTCTTACCCTCTGCATGCTGGTACAAAAGACAAGAGTTTTCTGCGTAGAATGGCTTCCAAATTTTTCTTAAATGGTGAAGTGTTGTACAAAAGAACCTCGGATTTGAACCTTTTAAGGTGCATTGATGAAGATAAAGCTCAATATATGATGAAGGAAGTGCATAGTGGCGTTTGTGGACCTCACATGAATGGCCATTTGCTAGCGAAGAAAATCATGAGAACCGGATACTTCTGGCTTACTATGGAGCATGATTGTATAGACTTTGTCCGGAGATGTATAAAATGCCAAATGCACGGTGACATTATACGCGCTCCACCCACTGAGTTGCATAGCATGACCGCCCCGTGGCCTTGTTCAATGTGGGGTATGGACATGATTGGTACAATCGATCCTCCTGCTTCAAATGGACATCGATTTATATTGGTGGCAATCGAGTACTTTACCAAATGGGTTGAAGCGGAGTCATTCAAACATGTCACGAAGAAGGTAGTGGCCAATTTCCTGAGAGATCACATCATCTGTCGCTTTGGAGTACCCGAAACGCTTATCACGGACAATGCCAAGAATCTGAACAATGACATGGTAGATGGACTATGTGAGCAGTTCAAAATCAAACACCGCAATTCCGCCATTTATAAGCCTCAGATGAATGGAGCTGTAGAAGCCGCAAATAAGAATCTGAAGAAAATTATCCGCAAAATGACAGAAAAGCATCGCGATTGGCATGAAAAGTTGCCTTATGCATTGATGGCGTACCGGACTTCTATTCGGACATCGACTGGGGCAACGCCATATTCACTTATGTATGGGATGGAAGCTGTATTACCAGCTGAGGTTGAAATTCCGTCGCTACGAATCCTTATGGAAGCTAAATTGGAGGAGGCCGATTGGATCAAGCAGCGCCATGAGCAATTGACTTTGATAGATGAGAAGCGATTCAATGCTATCTGTCATGGGCAATGCTATCAAAAACGTGTGGCCCGAGCTTACAACAAAAAAATCCATCGGCGGGCATTTGAAGAAGGTGATAAGGTACTGAAGCGAATTTTGTCAATGCAAGATGAAGCTAAAGGCAAGTTCGCTCCAAATTGGCAAGGGCCGTTCATTATCCAAAAGGTATTACCTGGCGGAGCTCTTATTTTGGCGGAAATGGATGGACGGGTTTTCCCTCAACCCATCAACTCAGATATGTGCAAAAAGTTTTTCATTTGATCATGCAAATTTTCTTTAGAAATTCATGCAAATGGCGAAATGCAAGTCAGGCCATCTTCTTTTACACTAAAAAACATTTTATCTCTACTTGTCCCCTTTGAGCCATCAGAATTGACAAATCTCGTTTGATAACCCTTGAGAATTGCAAACCCCACACTGGGGCAAATTTGTTTCGAAAAAAAAAAAACCTACACTGGGGCAAATTTAGTTTTCAAAGAAAAATGCAAAAAGTGAGGAAAATACAATGAAAAATGCAAAGAGAGAAAATCTGATCAAACTGGGGCAAATTTTCCTCAGTTTCGGAGTTGTTCTCAAAAGGGTGCAATCTCAAGTTATTTCACCCCTCGTATCAAATCTGCTTTCAAGCCTCAATCTTTCTTGAAAAACACCCCACCTGACCTCATTACAAAAGCCCAAAGTCCTGGTTTTCGTCACTTGCTGCATTTCTATAAGAAAATTTGTTAATCAACTGGCAGGTGATGTCCGTAATGTCTTCGCCTAATTTTACAAGGGAAGTACATTTTACTGATGCCAGAAATCTTTAATTCATGTTTCTGAGTCGATCATGGTCGAGATATTTCATTCTTCTTTAGGTGAAAACCCGAAGGGGCACCTCGAAAGAAAAAGAAAAAGAAAAAGAAAAGAAAAAAAAGGAAAAAGGAAAAGAAAAAAGAAAGAAAAGAAAAAGGAAAAGAGAAAAGAAAAACAACAAAAGGGGTGGGGGCAACCTTGGTGAAAACCCGAAAGGGCGCCAAGGTAGGTTTTCTCAACAGACAAGCTCAAGAAGGAACAGCCGGTGACCTGGTTCATTTGGGGTTTTCCTCATATTTGTGATACTTCTGCCAATATCGGATTCCGAAAAGAAAATATCCAAAGTTTTGAATATGATATTCGTTGGTTAAATTTGTATTTGTTCTTTACAAATATTCTTTTGCAAAATGTATCTTTATAAACCTCTTGGTTATTCTCAAATTATTTGTGTATGAATGCTTATGATTGTCTACATTCTTTTGCATGCTCATCTTTGCCTAACATAGGAAATCATCTTGCATATACATTGATTTTTATATGACTAATTTTCATGCATCATTCTTTCACCATTAAATTCAAATGAATGATAAACCCTGAGGTTTGTGCAAAGATAGGGGATTCAATCATCAGTTACAGGGAGTAACATACAACAAAGCTACCACCTGGATTGGGTGACGTGGTAAATCTGCATTTTATCAGTCTCAGAAATTGAAAGGTTTAAGGCAGACGCCGCCGAGCCGAAATAAAAGCATCATAAGACTCATGTTTACACGACTCTCAAGGCAAACCGGATCAAATAATGGTGGCAAGCCCATTATTTCTTCTTTTCTTGCAGGAATGTTGCATTTACAAACAAAAGCAGCCACTCTCTTTTTGGCACCTAAACCGATGTCAGACAAAGCTTCCCAGTAAACAAGGATCGATGTTATTTGCAAGACTCGATCATAAGAAACAGCATCAGCTATCGTTTCAGTCACAGAAATCCAAATTTCCCTCTTGGTACAAAAGTTGAACTATTCTCAGGTAAAAAAAAAAAAACTTAATTCATTGTTTAAACTTCCCCAGTGAAGTTTCGTTTTAAATTCCTGTTCGGGTCAGGGTCAGTCCCGTTTTAAATTCCTGTTCGGGCCAGTCCCGTTTTAAATCCTGTTCGGGCCAGTCCCGTTTTAAATTCCTGTTCGGTCAGTCCCATTCCTGTTCGGGCCAGTTTTAAATTCCTTGTTCGGGCCAGTCCCGTTTTAAATTCCTGTTCGGGCTAGTCCCGTTTTAAATTCCTGTTCGGGCCAGTCCCGTTTTAAATTCCTTGTTCGGGTCAGTCCCGTTTTAAATTCCTGTTCGGGTCAGTCCCGTTTTAATTCCTGTTCGGGCCATCCCGTTTTAAATTCCTTGTTCGGGCCAGTCCCGTTTTAAATTCCTGTTCGGGTCAGTCCCGTTTAAAAGTCCCGTTTAAATTCCTGTTCGGGTCAGTCCCGTTTTAAATTCCTGTTCGGGTCAGTCCCGTTTTAAATTCCTGTTCGGGTCAGTCCCGTTTTAAATTCCTGTTCGGGCCAGTCCCGTTTTAAATCCTTGTTCGGGTCAGTCCCGTTTTAAATTCCTGTTCGGGTCAGTCCCGTTTTAAATCCCGTTTTAAATTCCTTGTCGGGCCAGTCCCGTTTTAAATTCCTGTTCGGGCCAGTCCCGTTTTAAATTCCTGTTCGGGTCAGTCCCGTTTTAAATTCCTGTTCGGGCCAGTCCCGTTGTTCGGTCAGTCCCGTTTTAAATTCCTGTTCGGGTCAGTCCCGTTTTAAATTCCGTTTTAAATTCCTGTTCGGGCCAGTCCCGTTTTAAATCCTTATTCGGGTCAGTCCCGTTTTAAATTCCTTGTTCGGGTCAGTCCCGTTTTTAAATTCCTGTTCGGGTCAGTCCCGTTTTAAATTCCTTGTTCGGGTCAGTTCCGTTTTAAATTCCTTGTTCGGGTCAGTCCCGTTTTTAAAATTCCTGTCCGTTCAAATCATTTTGCAGCCGAATAACACAGGTAAGTATTTGGTGTCTACTTCTTTGTCTCAAGTTTTTTCAAAACTCAAACAAAGAGGGGCAAACTGTAGACACCAAATTTTTAAATAATTTGTATGTTGCATCTAATTCATGATTTTTGTTTTAGATTGTCTGCATTTTAGTTGTTACCTTTTTTATTTGTCTTTTATTTGCTAATTATTTGTCATTTTAATTTTGTTCACGTTTTAGTTTTAGTTTTAGTTTTAAGTTTGTGAGAACCTTGAATTTTGCAGAAATACCAATGCTTACTTCGACTTCACTTTTATTTAGCCTTCGTATTCTTTAAATCTTTTCTAGTATTACTTTCACTCACTTTTATATACTAGTGCATAATTCCTTCGTAATTCTTATTCTAATCTACCACGTTAGTTCATCTGTTGTAAACAAGTATATAAAAATAATTTTTGTGTGCAAAATAACATAACGGTGCTAACTATTAAAGCACTTAGCTTTGCTACACTAAGTTAATAATTCTTGAGTTATATATGTTTTCTTGTTTTCAAATAAGTAGTTAAACGCACGTTATAAATGAAGAATGATATAATCTCCCTAGACTATGAATTTCTTAGTTTTACTATACTAAATTAATATCTTAGAGTTAAGAATTAATTCTTTGTACTAACATATAAAAAAAATTAGGATCTTAATTTCCTTGACTCAAACAATTTAAAGGACAACCAATCGATAACCTTAATTTCCTCAAAATAAATTCCTATTAGTACTAACGTTAAATGTTAGATTTTTATAACAAGGTCAAACTTGATTTTAATAAGTTAATAAAGTACAAATGTTAGGAACCTTAATATTAATTCGTAACCGATTATATTCGATAAAACGGTTTCGGTATATTAGTGTAGAATTAGGCTTTCAAATTTCAATTGGTGATAAGTATTGGATTTAAGATGGAATTGAGGATTGAGAAGAGGTTAGGGGGCAAAGTGAATGGACCAAAATGCCCTCCACAATTTCACAAAACCTCCACTATACCACAACCTCACAATGCTCGGCCAAACATTCCCTTGTTCAGCCTTCCATTGCCGCCCACTTAACCAATCAGAAACTCTCCAATTCCATACGTAAAACCATCTTCACACTCTACCAAATTCTAGCCACAAAACACATACATAACCACGGCACATCTCAGTCAGTCCCATTCTATAACTCAGACCACAAAACACATCCCTCTTCTGCTTAGTTATTATCGACAAAGAGGAGCTGAAGGAGGAAGATTTCCGGTGCTGTCCGCGAGTTGCATTTTCCTTTTGTCTTGTCCGTAAGCTGAGGGAGAAACCAGAGAACCATCACCACCTTCGATAACTTCAGACCAACATCACAACTGCAACCTTAACCACTCTGCACCTCGCCAATTCCAGCCGCAACCCACTGAACCAGGACCACTACCCTGTCGCGTGCTTGTGAGCCGAGAGGAGGAAAACATTTTCCAGAATTTCGTGTGAAAGCTTGACTAGTTGTGAGGTAAATTTCTGGATCATTTTAGGAGTTATCAGAGGTAGATTGAAACCATTAGGGACATGCATGCATGGTTTAGACAGCCGATTAATGAAATCAAAGTCTTAGGAAATCTGTTTTGGAAGTAAATGTTTCGGCTGAGAAGCTGATTGGAAATGCGGCTTCACTTTTGTTTTTCCAGTGACAATCTGAGCACCTAAGTGTACTTAGCTGAATAAAAACTGGATGATTAAGACCATGCATGTTGATTGTGCTTTCGGATGATAATGGTAAAGCTTAAGAAACTTCTGTTTTAGGAGGAAAATGTCTTAGCCGAGAAGATGATTGGAAGTGCAGCTCTAATGTGTTTTCCGGAAATGAATTGAGCATGCATGGGTGATTAACTAATCGAATCTCGGATGATTATTATGATTAGAGTCATGCATGAATTTAATTAGCTTGGATTACTTGGAAAATAAAAGGAAAGCCGAAAAATTTGGTTCATGAATGATCATTCGAGAATAGTTGGTAAAATTTCTGGATTTGTGTTAGTTGAGTACAATAGTAGCTTGAACCTGGATTTGATTTGAAAACCTCTACTAGCTAGCTACGTGTTTACATGTCCTAATAGAGTACCAAAAATTCTGCTTTAACCAAAGAAAATTCTGTTTTAGAACCATTGTTATTTCTGGAAATCTTGAGAGAAGCCGTGAGGTTTAAACCTGGAAATTTTGGGGTTTGTAACCATGGTTTAAATTCAACTCTTAAGCTGGAATTGTTCATTATCTTGCTATGTGTTTAAATACTGAATTTGAGTAACTAACACCATAATTAAACCAAGGGAAAAATTCGAACTAAAGTAGATTGATTGCTGGAAATTTTGGGTGATAGCCGAAGGGGTATGAACCAGAATTTCAATATCGTTGGAAAAATTCAATTTGTTTCTGGAAATTTATTTTATTTCCTTGGATTATGATGGCTCAGAATTTCATAAGAGATACAAATTTTAAGATATACAATTTGTTCAGCAATGAACCAATTAGTACATGTAAAGCTGAAACCAAAAACGCTAGTATACAATTGCTGGAATTTTCGTTGAGACAGCCGAGAATTGAGTTGAAAATTTGCTTGGTTCTTGGAAATTTTTCTTGAAAAATGATGCTTGAAATATGTTGTTTTGGAGCCCTATAAGAAATGTACGATGGTTTGAATAAAAACTTTTGGTGTGAAAAGAAAAGAAAAAGGAGTTTTTCATAAGTGAAAAATGAAACTCCAGATTTTCGGAAGTCCCTGACCAGTCTCGATAAAACGGTTATATCTTGGGGTAGGAAAATCCGTTTAAGGCGCCGTCAGCGGCATTTGAAACTAGAATCATAGATCTTCGCCCTGTAGAAATTTCGTATTTTTACTCCATGTGTACTACTGTCGGTGAATTTTCAAAGTAAACTGTTTGGCATGAATGACCTGTTTCATTTTAAATCTCCACTTGAATTCGGATTGGGACCTTATATTACTAGTGGTTCAAACTCTTGACTGAATTGTGGTTTGACCCTAGGGTGTTCCTGAAATTTTCAAAGGATTAGAGGGTAAGAAGGTACTTGCTAAACGTATGCTTAAGCCTGGCTAGTGAAACAATTTCTACTCGTATTCCAAGGTTCGCAAAGCTAATGGTCGACATTATTTTCATTGGAGCATAATGTGTCGAAATTGTTGACGGTGGGCTCTACGAATTCCCACTTTTGAATTGATGGTTGATTTATTGGAAATTGTTGACGGTGGGCTCTATGAATTCCCATCCTGCATGGATAACTGAATTGCTGAAATTTGTTTGGAAATCTGTGCTACTATTTTGTGAAACTGTGAGTTGATATAAGTACTGATTATCAAGTGCTAAGTATTGACGAAGCCTTGGTAAATTTTCCTGCTTATGCTTAGATATAAATTTGTTGGAACACAGGGCTAAGAATTGACGAGCCCTAGTGTTATTACTGTTTAAATTCTAATTGTGCAATATTGAGAAAACGTGATTTTGGATTGGAATCGAAAATGTGAGAAGTTGTACCGACCTTGTGACTCCAAGTAAACGCTTGACTAAGTAAATGAAAAATATTTTGCTTTAAGTCTCGAACGGTACAGATTTAGCATCATATTGCTAAACATAGCGTCTACTATTTTTGCCTTAGAAACTTGGGCAACATGACTTTTATCCCTTAAGTTAAACTAGCCTTATCAATTTGGGGAAATGATTCTCCCAGACTCAAAACCTTAGTTTTGTTCCAAATTCCTTCCTTCGTTATACATCGTTTAAGGCTAGTCGGAACTAAGGAAAATTTAAAAGGTGAAACTCGATCATTTTGGTTTTAAACGTAGCAACCTGCTTGGCAAGAAGAAAAGAAAAAAACCTTATTCTAGCAACATTTTTCAATAGACCTTACCCTAAAGCCTTAGCAAAGATTTTGCAAGCACCGCCACTCAAAGGAACTTTTTCTCAAGGTATACTTCTAGCCTTGATATTAAATATCTTGCCGACTTATTTTAAGAAAAGAATAATAGTATTTTCTTCGAGGAAAATTATTCCAGGAATATTATAAGAAATATTGTACGGTTCTCACAAGCTCGATTCCAAGTAAAATATTTTGAGAAAAAGTAAACTAGCAACATGCTAGAAAACTCTACATGTGCAAGCCAAAAGTTCCAATAGAAGACTTATGGCTTAAATTCTGATATTCTAGGATTTTACGAGGACGCGGAATTCGATCCTCAATCCAATATCTGAACTTCACTCTTGGTGAGTGTCCCTGCTTGTTCTATGTTATGTGGTTAAGCGCTTTATCAATTCGCTATGTGATAATTGTCAAAATGCAATAAATGATTTTTGATCCATCGAAGTGAGCAGTGTGTACTTTATCGCACTAGCCGTTCGAGTGGTGACATGTGTGAAACATTCTCTAATGAATCCGTGAATCTAAATGTAGTGAGTCGTTGGGTGAATCCCTCGACATCTGAATCGATCTACAAAAACCTTGAATCTAAATGTAGTGAGTCGTTGGGTGAATCCCTCGACATCTGAATCGATCTACAAAAACCTTGAATCTAAATGTAGTGAGTCGTTGGGTGAATCCCTCGACATCTGAATCGATCTACAATAAAGTCGATAGGTGAATCCTTCGACAAAATTTTATTACGGGTATATCTCGAGTATACTGCGTCGGTAGATGAAGTTTGGGCCCAAAGCAGAGGTATGAACGGTGACGGGTTAGGTTTAAAATAAGTGTATCTACATGGAAATTAAGTAGGGAAAGTTGACGGAGGGTCAACTACGATGGTATCTGATCAAACGTGGAAAATGGCTCCTGAGAGCCCTTGTATCCTACCTTGTGCTGTTACACGCTTTCCTAACTGTTTCAATTTGATTTAAATTATTAACCGCTGTTTGATTTATGTGATTGCATGTTTTGGGGCACCACTGAGCTTTAGCTCACCCCACGTATTTGTTTTCCTTAATAGGTTCTGGAGACTGAAAGCGCTGAGACTTATTCATGTTTCTTTTCTTCTCGTATGGGATGTAACGAATATTATGGCTATTGTGTAGGCTTGTATTGTGTTTTAACTTGAATTCTGTACTTTTGTTTTTGGATTGCCGCTTGAAGCTGGAAAATGTGTAAACCCTATTTCGGAGGTTGGATAATATATTTGTGTTTGTGAATTATGGATTGATGTAACTAGATACGAACGACCTTATTCCTTGGTTCTAGAGCATGTGATGTCTAAGGGCCATAGATTGGCGATTTTAAGTTCCTTGTTGTCTCTGAAGTTAATGTGGTAGATGTTGACTTATTTTGAAAGGAAGCGACATTGTAATAGTTAGGCTATTCTTCGATAGGATTTGGGTTAGTGTGCGTGCGTGAGTCCTGGCGAGAGCTGGGCAGACGGCCCGCCAACCCTTTGGTTCGCCTCAGGGGGAAGTGGGGTCGCCACAGGTGGTATCAGAGCCTAGGTTAGAAAAGCTATTCAAGAGACTTAATAGATGTGTTAGAAACCCTAATCCTCTCTAGAAATAAGAATGGAGACCTTAGTTATACGTTAAGTGATATCCGATCCAATTAGCTATTTAAGTTCTAACCTTTAAGTTTTGATCATTTTGTAGGTATGGAAAATGGAAACGGACATGCTAACGGGGGTAGTGCGGCTAATGGACATGCAGAGCCGCTTAGATCCATCTCCTACAGGCCACGAGGTGGAGGAGCTCATATACGTTACTCACCTGCTGACAGGCACCCTAGGTGCCAGTGCCGAGCCATGTACGCGTATCCCAATGAGCTAGTGTTATCCTTAGACGATGAGCGCCACCACTTGAGGGACGCTAACTCCATCCTGATCCAGGACGTGGAGGAGCTGGGTATAATGGTGGATACTCAGTTTGACCGCATAGCTGATTTAGAGGTTAGGCTCACTGCTGAGCATCATCTACTGGAGGCTGCTCGCTTGGAGATAGAGCGGCAAAAGGCTAGGGCGACTCGATTAGCAGAGAGGATGCGTGATAGGAGCGCAGGCATCAGGGCTGATGCTGCGATGATGATGGATGAGGCCACTAGCTTTATTCAGGGTGGTGAGCAGGCAGGGATAGAGGAGGATCCGGAGGAGGACCCAGAGGAGGACCCGGAGGAGGATCCGGAGGAGGACGTTGCTCCGGATAGCCCTGCTCAGGGTTAGATTAGGACTTACCTGGTTACACTAGACATAGAAGGCTAGGAAAGGGACATTAGTTATGTCATCAAGTTTTGTCTAGGTGGATGACTTACCTCTGAGGCACAATATCCCTAATTTTTGTATAAGGGATTATCTGTACGTATTTTGCTAGTCTATGTGCCTTACTTCTGGAAATGTCCCAACTTGTTATTTGTATGACTTTTCTGTGGAATTATATGTTAAGTGTGAAACCAAAGTCTATAGTTGGGGATATTAGATATGTATGTTGGGTAGGAATCTCAAATGTAGGTAAGTTACTCTTGGGACTGGCCAGCCTGAGATGTGAATTATCCTATTGCTAGATTCCTGTACTCGAATACCAGATATTTCATTCAATGGTGTATTTGCAAATTGTGAAGAATTTAGTATACCGCATTATGATGGGACTAGAAATCATGATTAAATTTGGCGAAGTAGAATCGAAAGGACCAAGTCTAGCTTTTGAGAGTTTAAGGTGAAGAACCAATAGCGAGACCTCGAAGATTAGTGCCAATTCTGTACTTAAGATAGATAATTTTGCTAGTCATTCACATGGTAAGTGGAATATATGCCATCTTTTACCCAAACTATTGGTTTAGACATAGAGATTGAACGAAATCGTAGTTTAAGTAAGAACTATGCAGTCGTGAATAGCTCTAAACCTTGAGGAGAATTTTTAAAAATTTGAGGGGAGATGAGTTTGACGAATTTGCCATGAAAGGTGAATTTTCGACGGCATTGTGGCTCCTTAAATTTTGTTGGAGAACTATTTGGGGTGAATGTCCAATAGAATAAAGATAACTAGTTGATAGGTTATTTAAAAAAGCCACTGTATGAAATGTTTGAGATCATTTAGAATACTCAAGAGCCACTGATGTACTTAAGTAATGATCATATTATTTGATTTGATATTAGACGTAGTAGATCTACAATTTACTAAGGAAATTTGATTAGTATTATTAAGGGGGTCTAGTGGGATTGTCCAAGACTAAACTAATGAAGGTTAAGTTGAATCTAAACTAAGGGTTAGGCTACTAGCTATGTGGTTATAATAATTTGTGTATTGTTGTATTGTTTCCTTTCATGCTTATAAAGATTGAAGTTTGAGTTGTGTATGAAAATATCCGTGAATTGTTTGGCCCTTGAAGTTGTATGAAGTTGGTGTGCAATGTGACTTATATTGCGAGTATGAAATTTGATGATTACGCGTCTATTTTGCTATAATGTTGTAAAATACATTAGTCCTTGGGATTAAATGATTCCTAACTTGAGTAAAATTTGATAACGAAAGTAGTGTAAAGAAACTATGAGATTGATGAACTATAATAGGGAAGTGATGATAGGATCGGTGAAAATTTTTGGTAGTATCGCTACTGGCCGAACAGGTTTAGTTACCCTTAGCCCTGTTTTCTTACAAATCACTGGCAAAATTTTGCTTAATATTTTAAACGTTGATTCTTGAAAATGAAATTTGAAGTTGAAAGGAAATAATTTTTAAACCTGGTTTTGCCAAAATTTTGTTTCGAAAAAAAAAAAAAAAAAAGAGTTTCGTTTATTAGATTTAAGAGTTGACAATGGCCCTTTTCACCGTGTAAAAATTTCCAAACTTTCTTAAATTCTATGAGCATCGGAAATTTTCCTAAGATAAATGAAATGTCAAATCCATTCTTATTTTTCCTATTTGTTAAAGCTGTAATTTAAGGTCAAGATCCATTTATTTACAAATTTCATTTTGAAAGAATGCCTTTTGGGACAAATGTAGAACTTTTGAGTGGTATAGGACTGGTGCTTTTTGGATTTATGGAACTTAAAAATACAAACAAGTTTAGTTTGAATTAAAAGTGTCCTTTTAAACTTATGGCCTTAAATTTAAAAATATTGATCCGATGTGAACTTGAAAGAGACACGAGAAAAGTTAAGATTAACTCGTTAAAGGGTATTAATGGTTTGAAACTGTTAGAAGAGTTGTACGGATAATAGAAGGGAAGATCGATAGACAGTCTTGTACAATCCAATGGGATCCTAGCACTTGATCTAAGTTGAAACTGAACGAGGAGATGAGATCTACTGGTATTATGATGAATTGACCTGGTTGAGTAACTAGTGAGGTTCTTCCTTGTGAACTTAATGATTATTTTACATATATCTTGTGATTGGCCCTATAGGCATGTTTTAAACTTTTACGAATATTTGCACTTCTCTTATAAATAAGAATGAATATTGGTCGTGAAATGGGAGAGTAAATAGTAAGTTTTATGTGGCATAAAAGCTAATTCTCAGATTAGGTGTGAAGAGTAGAGGCTTTGGACCAAAGTTTAAGTATATACAAACCTGCATGTCTGCTTATTTTCTTAAAAGCATTTTATTCTCAAAAGTGATTTGTGGGGTTAAATGATTTTTCTTGATCAAACGTCCAAATAACAAATGTTAAACTTCTTATAAAAAGCCAAATGTATTTAGAAATTTTGACTATCAAGATCAGAACCAATTTCTTATCTTCTTGTCTTCCATTCGAATAGCCATTTTATTTATATATACATAGACTACATTTTTTTTTTCAAATGTATATTTGATATTCTGTTATTAGTTTGGATATAAAAAAAAAAAAAAACTCTCCTCAAACGAATAAGATTTTCGGTTTGGGACAAAAGAACTGGGTGAATTCTAAAATTGTTAATTTTGAAAATCACACACCAGTAAATAATTTTGGACAATTGGAGTACGACAATTTGGTGAGTGAAGTCTTTTATAGAAAATATATCTTTGTACTCGAGTTTTGAACTACATAATTGAGTCATTTGATTTAGTCAAAAAAAAAAATTGTTAAAGTTGAGCCTATAATGATATTATAATTGTTGCAAGGGCCAATGGTAGTCAGACTTTGACAAAGATGCTATCAACGGGATTTTAGAAGGAACCCACCCATGTAGCTACCCTATTGACCATATGACTGATATCTTAGAACGGTTGGTGGAATACCAAAGCTCTAGGCCAATCAACTAACCTAGGAACCCAAAAGAGTTGCGAAAATGGAGTGACTCTTGAAATTCGTCTATCTAGGTTTCATGGGGAATCTGACCTCAAAATAATAAGAATGAATCGAAGGAAGCACCCCAATTTATTTCCTTAGAAAGAAGGAATTTTGAGGGCAAAATTCTTGTAAGGAGGGGAGGATGTGAGAACCTTGAATTTTGCAGAAATACCAATGCTTACTTCGACTTCACTTTTATTTAGCCTTCGTATTCTTTAAATCTTTTCTAGTATTACTTTCACTCACTTTTATATACTAGTGCATAATTCCTTCGTAATTCTTATTCTAATCTACCACGTTAGTTCATCTGTTGTAAACAAGTATATAAAAATAATTTTTGTGTGCAAAATAACATAACGGTGCTAACTATTAAAGCACTTAGCTTTGCTACACTAAGTTAATAATTCTTGAGTTATATATGTTTTCTTGTTTTCAAATAAGTAGTTAAACGCACGTTATAAATGAAGAATGATATAATCTCCCTAGACTATGAATTTCTTAGTTTTACTATACTAAATTAATATCTTAGAGTTAAGAATTAATTCTTTGTACTAACATATAAAAAAAATTAGGATCTTAATTTCCTTGACTCAAACAATTTAAAGGACAACCAATCGATAACCTTAATTTCCTCAAAATAAATTCCTATTAGTACTAACGTTAAATGTTAGATTTTTATAACAAGGTCAAACTTGATTTTAATAAGTTAATAAAGTACAAATGTTAGGAACCTTAATATTAATTCGTAACCGATTATATTCGATAAAACGGTTTCGGTATATTAGTGTAGAATTAGGCTTTCAAATTTCAATTGGTGATAAGTATTGGATTTAAGATGGAATTGAGGATTGAGAAGAGGTTAGGGGGCAAAGTGAATGGACCAAAATGCCCTCCACAATTTCACAAAACCTCCACTATACCACAACCTCACAATGCTCGGCCAAACATTCCCTTGTTCAGCCTTCCATTGCCGCCCACTTAACCAATCAGAAACTCTCCAATTCCATACGTAAAACCATCTTCACACTCTACCAAATTCTAGCCACAAAACACATACATAACCACGGCACATCTCAGTCAGTCCCATTCTATAACTCAGACCACAAAACACATCCCTCTTCTGCTTAGTTATTATCGACAAAGAGGAGCTGAAGGAGGAAGATTTCCGGTGCTGTCCGCGAGTTGCATTTTCCTTTTGTCTTGTCCGTAAGCTGAGGGAGAAACCAGAGAACCATCACCACCTTCGATAACTTCAGACCAACATCACAACTGCAACCTTAACCACTCTGCACCTCGCCAATTCCAGCCGCAACCCACTGAACCAGGACCACTACCCTGTCGCGTGCTTGTGAGCCGAGAGGAGGAAAACATTTTCCAGAATTTCGTGTGAAAGCTTGACTAGTTGTGAGGTAAATTTCTGGATCATTTTAGGAGTTATCAGAGGTAGATTGAAACCATTAGGGACATGCATGCATGGTTTAGACAGCCGATTAATGAAATCAAAGTCTTAGGAAATCTGTTTTGGAAGTAAATGTTTCGGCTGAGAAGCTGATTGGAAATGCGGCTTCACTTTTGTTTTTCCAGTGACAATCTGAGCACCTAAGTGTACTTAGCTGAATAAAAACTGGATGATTAAGACCATGCATGTTGATTGTGCTTTCGGATGATAATGGTAAAGCTTAAGAAACTTCTGTTTTAGGAGGAAAATGTCTTAGCCGAGAAGATGATTGGAAGTGCAGCTCTAATGTGTTTTCCGGAAATGAATTGAGCATGCATGGGTGATTAACTAATCGAATCTCGGATGATTATTATGATTAGAGTCATGCATGAATTTAATTAGCCTGGATTACTTGGAAAATAAAAGGAAAGCCGAAAAATTTGGTTCATGAATGATCAT
Organism: Coffea eugenioides; assembly: GCF_003713205.1. Classification (NCBI taxonomy): domain Eukaryota; kingdom Viridiplantae; phylum Streptophyta; class Magnoliopsida; order Gentianales; family Rubiaceae; genus Coffea; species Coffea eugenioides. The sequence continues at coordinate 28,068,367 of NC_040044.1, read as the reverse complement.
TCGAGAATAGTTGGTAAAATTTCTGGATTTGTGTTAGTTGAGTACAATAGTAGCTTGAACCTGGATTTGATTTGAAAACCTCTACTAGCTAGCTACGTGTTTACATGTCCTAATAGAGTACCAAAAATTCTGCTTTAACCAAAGAAAATTCTGTTTTAGAACCATTGTTATTTCTGGAAATCTTGAGAGAAGCCGTGAGGTTTAAACCTGGAAATTTTGGGGTTTGTAACCATGGTTTAAATTCAACTCTTAAGCTGGAATTGTTCATTATCTTGCTATGTGTTTAAATACTGAATTTGAGTAACTAACACCATAATTAAACCAAGGGAAAAATTCGAACTAAAGTAGATTGATTGCTGGAAATTTTGGGTGATAGCCGAAGGGGTATGAACCAGAATTTCAATATCGTTGGAAAAATTCAATTTGTTTCTGGAAATTTATTTTATTTCCTTGGATTATGATGGCTCAGAATTTCATAAGAGATACAAATTTTAAGATATACAATTTGTTCAGCAATGAACCAATTAGTACATGTAAAGCTGAAACCAAAAACGCTAGTATACAATTGCTGGAATTTTCGTTGAGACAGCCGAGAATTGAGTTGAAAATTTGCTTGGTTCTTGGAAATTTTTCTTGAAAAATGATGCTTGAAATATGTTGTTTTGGAGCCCTATAAGAAATGTACGATGGTTTGAATAAAAACTTTTGGTGTGAAAAGAAAAGAAAAAGGAGTTTTTCATAAGTGAAAAATGAAACTCCAGATTTTCGGAAGTCCCTGACCAGTCTCGATAAAACGGTTATATCTTGGGGTAGGAAAATCCGTTTAAGGCGCCGTCAGCGGCATTTGAAACTAGAATCATAGATCTTCGCCCTGTAGAAATTTCGTATTTTTACTCCATGTGTACTACTGTCGGTGAATTTTCAAAGTAAACTGTTTGGCATGAATGACCTGTTTCATTTTAAATCTCCACTTGAATTCGGATTGGGACCTTATATTACTAGTGGTTCAAACTCTTGACTGAATTGTGGTTTGACCCTAGGGTGTTCCTGAAATTTTCAAAGGATTAGAGGGTAAGAAGGTACTTGCTAAACGTATGCTTAAGCCTGGCTAGTGAAACAATTTCTACTCGTATTCCAAGGTTCGCAAAGCTAATGGTCGACATTATTTTCATTTGAGCATAATGTGTCGAAATTGTTGACGGTGGGCTCTACGAATTCCCACTTTTGAATTGATGGTTGATTTATTGGAAATTGTTGACGGTGGGCTCTATGAATTCCCATCCTGCATGGATAACTGAATTGCTGAAATTTGTTTGGAAATCTGTGCTACTATTTTGTGAAACTGTGAGTTGATATAAGTACTGATTATCAAGTGCTAAGTATTGACGAAGCCTTGGTAAATTTTCCTGCTTATGCTTAGATATAAATTTGTTGGAACACAGGGCTAAGAATTGACGAGCCCTAGTGTTATTACTGTTTAAATTCTAATTGTGCAATATTGAGAAAACGTGATTTTGGATTGGAATCGAAAATGTGAGAAGTTGTACCGACCTTGTGACTCCAAGTAAACGCTTGACTAAGTAAATGAAAAATATTTTGCTTTAAGTCTCGAACGGTACAGATTTAGCATCATATTGCTAAACATAGCGTCTACTATTTTTGCCTTAGAAACTTGGGCAACATGACTTTTATCCCTTAAGTTAAACTAGCCTTATCAATTTGGGGAAATGATTCTCCCAGACTCAAAACCTTAGTTTTGTTCCAAATTCCTTCCTTCGTTATACATCGTTTAAGGCTAGTCGGAACTAAGGAAAATTTAAAAGGTGAAACTCGATCATTTTGGTTTTAAACGTAGCAACCTGCTTGGCAAGAAGAAAAGAAAAAAACCTTATTCTAGCAACATTTTTCAATAGACCTTACCCTAAAGCCTTAGCAAAGATTTTGCAAGCACCGCCACTCAAAGGAACTTTTTCTCAAGGTATACTTCTAGCCTTGATATTAAATATCTTGCCGACTTATTTTAAGAAAAGAATAATAGTATTTTCTTCGAGGAAAATTATTCCAGGAATATTATAAGAAATATTGTACGGTTCTCACAAGCTCGATTCCAAGTAAAATATTTTGAGAAAAAGTAAACTAGCAACATGCTAGAAAACTCTACATGTGCAAGCCAAAAGTTCCAATAGAAGACTTATGGCTTAAATTCTGATATTCTAGGATTTTACGAGGACGCGGAATTCGATCCTCAATCCAATATCTGAACTTCACTCTTGGTGAGTGTCCCTGCTTGTTCTATGTTATGTGGTTAAGCGCTTTATCAATTCGCTATGTGATAATTGTCAAAATGCAATAAATGATTTTTGATCCATCGAAGTGAGCAGTGTGTACTTTATCGCACTAGCCGTTCGAGTGGTGACATGTGTGAAACATTCTCTAATGAATCCGTGAATCTAAATGTAGTGAGTCGTTGGGTGAATCCCTCGACATCTGAATCGATCTACAAAAACCTTGAATCTAAATGTAGTGAGTCGTTGGGTGAATCCCTCGACATCTGAATCGATCTACAAAAACAAAAACCTTGAATCTAAATGTAGTGAGTCGTTGGGTGAATCCCTCGACATCTGAATCGATCTACAATAAAGTCGATAGGTGAATCCTTCGACAAAATTTTATTACGGGTATATCTCGAGTATACTGCGTCGGTAGATGAAGTTTGGGCCCAAAGCAGAGGTATGAACGGTGACGGGTTAGGTTTAAAATAAGTGTATCTACATGGAAATTAAGTAGGGAAAGTTGACGGAGGGTCAACTACGATGGTATCTGATCAAACGTGAAAAATGGCTCCTGAGAGCCCTTGTATCCTACCTTGTGCTGTTACACGCTTTCCTAACTGTTTCAATTTGATTTAAATTATTAACCGCTGTTTGATTTATGTGATTGCATGTTTTGGGGCACCACTGAGCTTTAGCTCACCCCACGTATTTGTTTTCCTTAATAGGTTCTGGAGACTGAAAGCGCTGAGACTTATTCATGTTTCTTTTCTTCTCGTATGGGATGTAACGAATATTATGGCTATTGTGTAGGCTTGTATTGTGTTTTAACTTGAATTCTGTACTTTTGTTTTTGGATTGCCGCTTGAAGCTGGAAAATGTGTAAACCCTATTTCGGAGGTTGGATAATATATTTGTGTTTGTGAATTATGGATTGATGTAACTAGATACGAACGACCTTATTCCTTGGTTCTAGAGCATGTGATGTCTAAGGGCCATAGATTGGCGATTTTAAGTTCCTTGTTGTCTCTGAAGTTAATGTGGTAGATGTTGACTTATTTTGAAAGGAAGCGACATTGTAATAGTTAGGCTATTCTTCGATAGGATTTGGGTTAGTGTGCGTGCGTGAGTCCTGGCGAGAGCTGGGCAGACGGCCCGCCAACCCTTTGGTTCGCCTCAGGGGGAAGTGGGGTCGCCACAAAGTTTTAATGTAAAATTTGTAAAAAAAAAGAGAAAAGAGGAAATTGATGAAAAATGGAAAATTGTGCTTTGTTGTTTTTGTTGTTCGTTATCTATTTTTATTATCAGTTTTATTTAATTAATTTCAAAAAAAAAAAAAAAACATCTCCATTTCTGCCGGAGTGCCGACCAGCTCCACTCATAACACCTCAATATATACATTTCACCTCCCTCATCCAAGCTAGAGCTTTCCATTTCAGCAACCCCAACACTACACAACATCATTCCGTTTCACTTCACTTTCTGCCTTGGTATCATCGACGAGAGAAACCAGAGAGAGAGCCGTGCGAGCTTCGGTACTTGAACTGTCCGAGGGAGAGTGAGAGCAGGAGACAATTGCGTGAGCTTCATTACTTTCTCCATCATCCGAGAGCTGCCATTTTATTCTTCACCTCAACCAGCCGTGCTCAATTCAACCACAATCACTACAACTGCAACCACTGAACTCAGACCAACCAACCCTGCGTGCGTGAGCAGAGCCGAGAGGAGGAAAATTTTGCAGCTGTTTGTCGTGTGAGCTAAGTCTTAAGCTGAGGTAAATTTCTGGACTTAAACTAGTTGAATATGGGTTGATAAAGCTGATCAGAGGCATGCATGAGAGGGTTGTGTGGTTAGATGATGAACTAAGTTACAAGAAAATCTGATTTTGAAGGAATTGGGTCTGTCCGAGAGCTTGAGCTGGAAATTTTAGCCTTAAATTGCTAACTTGTGATGATCTGAGCTCAGTTGTATGTTTAGCTAATTAGCAGCTGGATGATTGAGCTTTGCATGAAGTTAATCAACATGTTTAAGCAAGAAAATTGAGGGAATATAAAATCTGTTTACATGTATGACAACCGAGAGAGAAATTGGATGAATTCATAGTAAGATGGTGATTTTTGATGGCATTCGAACTTAGTTATGGACCCAATTTGCTAAATAGCCTTTTATTTGGTGTTGCATGTGAACCTTATGGCCAAGATTTCGATTGCATGGCTGGAAATTTCTACTAGAAGTTGCTGGACTGCTTAATCAATTTTCCAGTTAGCCGATGGAGCTGTTTTGAAAATTGTATGGTATTTTAGTACGAAATCTACCGGAAAGCATTTGATCCTCACTTGGTTGTGTGTTTAGCTAACTAAATACTGGATGATTAATTAGCTGTGTGTAAACCAGAGATTCTGGACTCATGAGTTGTGGATTTGGTTGCTAGACAGATGCTATTTTTGTGCGGTCCTTTTCATTGTCCAAAGCTGTCGCCTTTTGCTGCTGTTTGTTTGTGTCATGGTTTTTTTTGTTGCTTACTTAAATGTTGTAGATTCTGGTTAGCAGGCTGCATGTTCTTGGTTGTTGTTCAATGATTATGCTTACGTTTCAATCTGGAAATGCACAGTCCGAAGTTTACTGCAGAAAAGATAGCTAAAGTTTGCATCTTTTGCTTCTGGATATTCTGGGGGGAGGAAGGCAGGGATGGAACTTATGATTTTGCCGTTTAATCTAAAGTAGATTGGGTTGAAGTGCTGGGTCATTGAGTAAGGCATTTCCAGGTTTCTTTGGGTCATGTAAATGTTTGTAAACATGCTGAATTTGCAAAGAAAAAGCTGCAGAAATTCTTGTTTTTCTTCAAAGTCAATATGTTTTCAAATCATGTCATTCCATTTTTTTTGTTCGAAAGCTGGTTAGATATTTCCCCTACATTTGTTTCAAGTCTTTGTATGTTGGGTTTGAATGATGGGAAATGCGTTGAGTCGTTTTCATGAATGCTTTCTCGGCTGAGTGGGTAAAAAAAATTGCATCAGTTTTGTTCATCAAATGTTTGCATACTTGCCCAGAATTTTGCATGGGATTTTTCTAAGTTTTCTGCCTGCTTGGATGATGGTAATGATGTGGTTTGTTGCTCAGTTCATACACCATATGCATGCCCAAGCCAAAATTCTGGTATTCAGCCTATGTTGATGAGATGATAAGAGAGTTTTTGTTTCTCTTTTTCTGCATTCTTTTTCCAGAATTTGCGTATTATATCTTTCCAAGTTTCTGGTCATTTGATTGTGATCATCATGTAGTTTGTTACTCAGTAAAGTTGTGATATTGAAATGAGGAATATCTAATCAAAGCTGTGAGTTTGAATCAAAAATCTGGTTTGCATGATAAAAATGAAAAGAAATGCCGTGGCTGGAATCTGCTGAATGCATGAGCTTCCTTGTGTCTTTGCATCAGTTTTCTTCTATATTTGGGTTTGTTTGAATTCTGAATTTGTGTGTTATGATGTTTAGATTAGCTTTGAATGTTTGGTTGAAAGATTTTTGATCAAAATTAGTGTTGGAAAGTGGAACAAAGTGCAGCAGTTTTGTTTGTTGGGTTTGTTGCAGAATGTTATCTCACGTGAGTTTGCATTCGTTGCATGCATGGATAATTGCTAAAAATTGCTCTTTAACCCCCCAAGTCCCCTCTTGACTCACTATGGCCCAAGTAATTGGAACACTTAATCAATTCGATCCCTCAAGTTTCTCCATGTTCCACAAAAGCCCAAGCATGTTCTAATTTCTTGCAAATGGGTTTTAGAATAATTGCAATTTGAATTGTTACTTGCCTTTTCCTTTGCCCTTGGACCTTTGAAGTTCCTAAAAGTGTTTGATTAGGCTTGAGTGCTTGGTTAGTGTTCACAATTGAGTCCTTGGTAGCCTCAACTTTGCAACTCGATTGCTCATTTGCTTTCATTTGTTTAGGTGGTGCTTAATGCAAGAATTTAAGAACTTTGTGTTCGAATGAGCTTGTGTTCGCCTATTTTCTTGAATTTTCTGAAATAAATAGGCTTTGGGCTTTTTCTTGCTCTTTGACTTTCAAAGTTTCTAAAATGTTTCAATTGGCTTTGAATGGTTGATTAATGCTTGCAATTGGGTCTTTGGTGGATCCCTTCATTGGAAACTATGTATTATTTGATTTCATTTAAATTGCAATTAGGAGAGTTTTGGTGACTTTGTTATACTTTACTATTTGAGGTACCGTGACCTTTTTTATTGTTTTGAAGCCATTTTTCTTTCATTTGGACACCATTCAAAGGGGGCGGTATAATTTCTTTTATCCCTTTTGTGTCTCCTATGTGATCCAATGTGCTAAGTGAGATTTGCATGTCTACTTTGCTTTCCTAGCTTTTCTTTAATTCCTTTTACTTATGTCATTTACTTTTTGTTTTCATTAAGTTATTCTTTTAATGGGGTATGTGTACACCTTTTGGCTTGTAATAGATAGGGCTGTGGCGAGCAATTTGGTCCATTTTCCATTTCCCCTTTTGTTTTAGTTAGTGAATGTAATAGGTTCATTAGCTTGGTTGCATGCCTACGTGTTAAGTGTTAATTTGCGTTGTTAGGGCCTTGCATCTAGTCGAGCATGCTAAATGTTATGTGCTATGTGTTCATGAGTGTTTGGCATGTCTACTCGCTTTTCATAGCCATGAATGAATGTGATGGATGAATGTACGTTTCCGCTAGTCCAACGCTTGTCGGAATTCATAGAATGGGCTAGTCCAACGCTGGACCCTTAGGGATTTCCCCTCGTTAGTACATGTTTGCATGTTTCACTTCATTTCATGCATTTTTCTTAGTTTTATCATTTTGCATGCCCCTCGAACCCCTTTTCCCCCCATTTTAGGATTTTTGCATTTCATGCTAGTTATAGGGTTCATTTGCTTGAGAGTCCCCTTAAATATGGGATATAGACGAGTGTGGCTTTTTATAAGCCTTAGCACGCTTGTATTCCCTCTATAAAAGGGCAAATTGAGTCACGATTTAGGTCTCCCCGTACCCAATGTGCATGAATTCCCTAGGCTCATGCATTTTTAAATCCATTCTACCATTTTATACCCTCATCACACTTTCATTTTTCCTCCCATTTTGCACACGAGCACCTTTGTGTTTCTTCACTTGCACACGAACACTTTTATCATCACTTGCACACATGCACTTCATATTATCATTTCACATACCGTACCTTGCCCACTCACGTGCACATTTTCCTTTACATTTTTATTGTTTATTATTACTTTTTCAAACTCATGTCCTCACATTGCATACATGCATTCCATTCATTTGCATCCCATTCGCATTATTCGTGACTTCTTCAAAGGATCGTTATTGGGCTTCACAATCAATGTGATTGGCACCACTCAACCTTTGAAGAGAAATTTCCCCCAATACCCCTAGGTCTAGGGTTTGCATTCATGTAGTGCATCCAAATGTAATAAATTCTTTGGTTAAAACAAGAAAATCTTTGATTAAATCATGCAACTAGCTTTGGCTAGGTCAAAGGGGTGCCTTGGATTTTATCATTGCCTTCCCCTTTGTCAAATGTGACTCCCGAACCTTTTTCTTTGGTTTACGTGGACTAGGAGTCGTTTAAAAGGGGTTTCTTACTACTTTTTCCTATTATTTCTTTAAAAATTCATTTTTTGGTGACTTGGTACACCTTAACTCATTACCAAGTGGCGACTCCAATTTTTATTTTTAAAAACCCTTTTTAAACTATAATTTTGGGTCAAATCGTCGCATTCTCAACCCCCCATTTAGACCCATTTTTTCTTTTAAATCACAATTCATTTTCCAATCACAAAAAATACATTTTTTAAACCATTTATTCATTTTATCAAAAAATGGGGCGCGACAATGCCACTTGTTCTCCTAGCCAATTTTTAACACTCCTTCTGTATGTATGGTCCATTTTCAAGATTTGCTCTAGTCCATCAGTGATACTTCATATGCTAGCTGAGGGTCGGTAGATTTGTGTTTTAGTTAGAGGTGAGCAACTATGGTAATTAGCGAATTATCGATCGAAATGGATTTGGATTTGGTAATTTGAATTCGGTAAATTGGAAATTTAGCCAGTAAATTGGTGGTACCGAATTTGGGTCAAAAATGGTTTTGGGGTTTCTGAATCCGGATTTATCGAATTCGAATTTATTTCGGTAAAATTATACCGTTTTCAAATTTAAAATTCTGATTAAGTTATAATATGAAATAAATATGTTCCATACCCTAACTAGTAACTGAAGCATTAGTTCTGTTTCTACTTTCTCATTCCTTTGTGCTACACCCCTAAGTCTCAACTCTTAATTGAAGACAGAAACCGCTCACCCCTAACCCTAAACCTCCTCTAATTCCAGTCGGCAGCCACCGCTTAATCTAGCCTTCTCACACCTCACTTAGTTCGGTCACACCACTGATTCCATTATTCCATTATCCATAGACCGCATATCCCTCTCTTTCTCTATCTATGGCTCTCTCCACACTTCTATCACTCCACAGTCCACACCTCACTAGCTCACTCACCACACTTGTCTCACTCCACACCACTAATTACCATTGCTGATAGAGCCTCCATCACTACCAGGACCACGGTTCGCTAGTGTTGAAGGTATGTTTAGTAATTTACTTTGCAAATTAATAAGTTGTCTTAATTTTGAAATTTAATTGATTTGAAGCGTGTGTAATTTTGGGTGAAACTGAAAGAATTTTGTTGCCATTGACTCACGCACAAACACAAAAAGAATTTTTTTTGCTACTGCACTAGCATAGTAATTTGTATTTTCATGTGTCTTCTTATTCCATCCTGAGATTAAAATCATAATTCTATATTTTCATGAGAGCTAACAGATTCTGCTCTGACTAAGTTGATTAGTTCTAAACTCTTATTTCATTTCTAATTAAATTCATATTTATTGATAATTGATTATTGCACTAAATTATATAATTTACTTGCTCAGATTTACAAACAAAAAAAATTGGAACTATGTCTACTGATGGTGAGAGTAATACAAGTCGTGATGAGGTAGAACAAGAAGGATCATCTGGAACTCTTCCTCCTAGTTTTACTACACAAAGCTGTGAAGAATCTAGTTTTGTCAAGAAAGAGGAGTACAAGAAGAGGTCCAAACCTTGGCATCATTTTCATATAAAGCATGTGAAAGGAGTTCGTCATGTAATCTACAAGCACTGTGAGAAGAATATAGCTGCGGATCCCAAAAGTAATGGTATGATTCTCCTTAATACTTATGTAGCTAAATGTTCTCTAAATCCTAAAAATAAGCAAACTGTTAGGCTACTTTATGTTTGGGTGAAACTAAAACCTTAGAGGGAGAGGTTAAATGGGCACTTATAAATTAGAAATTTGATACGGGAGCCATTAAAAAAAACATAGCTTATATGGTAACCGTTGATGAGTTGCCATTTAAACATGTAGAGGGAAGAGGTTTTCAATATATGATGCGGACTTCTTGTCCATCATTTAGAATTCCTTCGAGATGGACTATTTCTAGAGATTGTTATCAGCTGTATTTAGATGAAAAAATTAAGTTGAAACATCTCTTGAAGAATAACGGTGGCAGAATTTGTCTAACAAAAAATTCCTGGACATCCATTCAAAGGATAAACTATATGTGCCTCACTGCCCATTTCAGAGATAATGATTCGAAACTGAACAAAAAAATCCAAAATTTCTGTCCTATTGCTAGTCACAAGGGAAATGAAATTGATAAGGCCATAGAAAAGTGTCTACTAGAGTGGGGAGTTGATGATATCCTAACTGTTATAGTTGACAATGCAAGCTCCAATGATTTAGCTGTCCAGTATTTACGAGGAAAACTTCAAAATTGGGGAAATGCTGTATTAAGGGGGAAATGGACTCATGTGAGATGTATAGCTTACATAGTGAATCTAATTGTTAATGATGGCATCGAAAAACTTGGGGATTCAGTTGATTGTATCAAGGCAGCAGTTAGATATGTTAGACAGTCACCTTCTAGTTTGAAAAAAATTCAAGGAGTGTATTGAAATTGAAAAAATTTAATGCAAAAGATTGCTCAGTTTGGATGTCTCTACTAGATGGAATTCTACATATCTAATGCTAGACATAGTTCAAAGGTTTGAGTGAGCTTTTGACAGGTTTGAGGAGTAGGATCCTTATATGCTTCAAGAGTTAGAAAATCTGCAAACAATATCTGATTGGACAAAACTTAGATTTTTGGTAATTTTTTTGGAAAACTTTTATCAACTAACTGTGAAGGTTTTCGGTTCCAAATATGTGACTTCAAATAATTTTTTCACTAATATTAGTCACATTCATGCCATTTTAATTGAAATGACAGCAAGTGATAGTGATGATTTGAGTTTAATGGCAAGATCAATGAAGGCGAAATATAACAAGTATTGGGGAAAAATCGAAAAAATGAATATGATGATTTTTATTTCCTCCATTCTTGATCTTCGAACTAAACTTGAATACCTTAAATTTGTGGTTTGCCAAATGTATTGTGAGTCTAATGGTACAATACTAGCTAGCCTTGCAAAAGATGCAATGTTTGAGATGTTTAATTGATACGAACTCGATTCTCCAAACTCTCGTTCTCGAAGAAACGAATTGCACATGCAGCGAAAGGATTTATCTCGACCATGTTATAGCTACAAAAATGGAACAACATTGACCCCTCTAACCCACTAATTTACGAATCTTGAATCTAATCGCAACCCACAACTCAACAAGATAGCGAACCAAGATGTGTTGATAGAATGGCGCCACAATTCAACGTGATTTTGAATTGATAAACCAAACTTGAACAAAGGAAACATAACTCACTTTGTATCAAGGGACGCTCCCAAAGGAACAAGAAAGAGAAAAACTCTCAATTTTTATTCATCTCATAATTGTCTAATTTCTGAAAAATTGCATAAGGTTGGCTATTTATAGCCTTACAAGACTCAAAAACCTAATCCAAGTTGGAAACAATACAAGTTTCGTTATTTGATTTGATTTCTAAACTTGACACAACTTCCTAAACAAATTTAGAAGTAACTAACTACTTTTCTAAAACTCTAACTCAACTAGAATAGAAAATTAACTAACTCAAATTGGCTTAATTATGGTTAATATGACCTCAGCCTTTATTCCTCTTATTAACGACTCAAAAATAACTCAAGACTAACTCTAATTAACTAACAATTATTGCTGAAAACTTAATTAAATAAACAATAACAAGAAATAAGTATGACACAGGTTCGAATCTTCAATGATTCTTTGATGATCTTAATCCCTGTTTTTTTATGTTTACAAAATAATTGGATAATACTAATATCTTTTCAATAAGAAAGCTTTTCAGCTCTGAAGCAATTTGATTCAAAGAACAATTGAAAGAAGATAAAGAAAGATGAAAGCTGTCGAATGCTCACAAAGACAATACCGAACGTCCGATAGATAGTGCAGATCATATCCGACGCAGAACATCTTCACCGGACGTCTTATAGAATTGAGATGATCCTTCAAACTCTCTGTCTACTATCGGACGCAAGCATTGGAAGTATCGGACGTCTCATAGAATTAAGATGATTCTTCAAACTCTCTGTCTGCTATCGGACACAAGCAACAGTAGTACCAGACGTCTGATACTCCCAATGGCTAGTTGACTCTTCAGCTACCTTCTATCCGTTTGAAGCATTAATGAAGCATTTTCTTGGTCTCATATAAATAGAGTATGGCCAGAAACTTTAAATAACTTTTGCACACTGAGAATACAAAAGATCAAGAGTAGTTTTAGTGAGAAAATACTCTCCAAGGAAGATTTGTACTCTTTGTGGTGTAAGGTTCTTGGTAAGTTTTTCATTTGTGAGTGAATACTTCAATAGTGTAGTTTTGTGAAGGTTATTCTGAGGGATTGTAAAACTTCCTAAGTTGACCGAGTGAGACTTGGGGCAAAGAGTGAGCGAGCTTTCCTTTGTACACAAGATTGGTTGTATTTCATCTACTTGAAGAAACTTGTTTTTTAAATTGAACTTCGAACTTAAGAGGAGTTTGGTAATCAATTGTTTGCAATTCTTCTCTTCTTATTTATTTATTATTATCTTGTGATCCTTAAATTGCATACCTCTTCTACTTCTCTTAAGTGATATTATTTCTTTATTGATTGATTCATTGTGTGATCATTTAAAAAAAAAGGATAAATTTCATATTGAGCAAGAAGTGCCCATAACTTGATTAGCTTTTTAATCAACATAATTCATCCCCTTCTTAGGTTGTCTTCGAGTCTAACAATTGGTATCAGAGTTTGGTCTCTTAGAAATTAAGTTCAAGCAATTTAGGGTAAAAATGACAACCAACAATACCATATTTTTTAAAGGACAATCTGTAACTAGACCTCCAATGTTTAATGGATCAAATTATGTGAGTTGAAAAGAAGGAATGATTATCTTCTTGCAATCAATTGATACTGAATTGTGGTTTATTGTTAATGAAGGTCCATATGAAACCTCTATAATAGATGAAAATACTCATATACCTAAATCAAAAATTAGAAATGAATTGACTGCAGATGATAGAGCTCACTTCACCTTAAATGTAAAAGTTATGAATGTGTTATATAGTACTTTAGACTCAAATGAATCAATTAGGGTCAAAAGATGTAAGTCAACTAAAGAAATTTGGGACAAACTGAGAGAAATTCATGAAGGTAGTGAGAATGTTAGAGAACAAAAGAAATCTATCTTAGTTACCAAATATGAGTCATTTAAGATGGAACCTCATGAAAATATTGATAAAATGTATTGTAAATTTAATGATCTTATTAAGAATTTAGAAGTTTTGGAAAAGAAATACTCATTGGGAGAAAAAAATAGAAAAATTTTGAATACTCTGTCTAAAGATTGGGAGAGCAAGGTAACTGTTATTGAAGAGGCAAGAGATTTGAATTCAATGCCTATTGAATCTCTTATAAACTCTCTAATTTCTTATTAGTTGAAACTTAAGATCAAGATACAAGAAGAAAAAGATGCAAAAGCAAAAAAGAGCATTACTCTAAAAGCATCTCAAAATGAAAATGACTCGATTTCATTGGATGATGAAGATATGGATGACAATGGTCAAACTCTCATCACAAAAAGTTTCAAGAGAATCCTCAACAAAAGGAGATTCAGAAAAGGAGGATCTAGCAGTTCAAATTTCAATCAATTCAACAATGCAAAAAACAAAGGAAAACAAGAGACTAATAAAAAATAAAGTGACAAATGTTATGAATGCGGCCAATTTGGACACTACATGAGTGAGTGTCCAATGAAAAAGAAGAAAGAAAGAAGAAATTAAGATTCAATAACTTTTAATTCACATGGAATGTGTACAACTCCGATGGTGAAATAGAAGAGGAAGAAGAATCTGCTCAAATGGCTTTTATGGCTATTGGAAAAAATGAGATAACAACTTGTAATTCTCAACTTGAACGTGATGATAAAACTAATGATGATCTTGAATCCTTCATTGAAAAATTGCATGATAGTTTGAAAGAATCTTATGTTAGAAACAAGAAATTAAAACACAAAATTAGTTTTCTTCTTCAAGACAATGAACATCTTTTTCAAGAAAATAAAAAGCTGAAAACTGAAAATGATTACTTGAAAAAAGATGAGATTGATCTACAAAATGAGGTTGATAGAAAAATAAGATTTTGTGAAATATTCAAAAAGGAACAAGGTGATTTGAAAAGAAGAATGGACAATCTAAATGAGTTTGTCCAACATACTCCCTCCGTCCCATTGAAAGTGTCATACTTTTCTTTTTTATCTATCCCAAAATGAATGTCACTTACTATAATTGGCAATGAAAACTTTTCTCCATTTCCATCTCATGCCCTTAAATAAACCAGATTCTTTTAAACTTTTGATGGACCCCAAAAAATTACAAGAATTGTACTTGATACGCGTGAGTTCCACAGCAAATGCAAACAATGGTCGTGCAAGGTACTTTCCCAAAAAATGGCTGGAGACATTCTTGAGGCACGGGTCTCACAGATCTTGTCACCACTCCATTGTCTTTCTGCTAGTCAATCAATTATACTCCATAGAAACTGAACAAGGGTATTGTTGAACGTTGCACCAAAATCATTTGAAATCTTGGCACTGTTGAAAATAAGCACAAGACCCGAAGTGAGACAATTATTTCAGGATGGAGGGAGTAAAAAACATAACTATTTTCAAGAGAATGGATCAAAACCTCATTTTGGCATTCATGAGAAAAAGTTAAATTGTAATGCAAATGAATTTACTATTTATAAGAGAAGACAAGTAAAATTTATCAAACCTGTTTATACAAATAAATTTTTGGTTATGTGTAGTTTTTATTATAAAAAAAGTCACACGAAAAGTGATTGTTATGTGAAGAAAAACATGAGAAGAGGCATAAAATGCACGTAGATAGTTAGAAATGATGCTAACTCTCAAAGACCCAAATCTCTTGATTGAGAATGGTTTTAAAAAGTAGATAGTTTTTTGGTTGAGAATGATTTTCAAAGGGGTATTGTGGATACCACTCTTTTCACTAAATAAAACTCCAATGATCCTTTAATTGTGTAAATATGTGGATAATATTATTTTTGGTGCTACTAATGAGTGTTTATCCAAGAATTTTTTTTATTATTATGCAAAATGAGTATGATGGGAGAGTTAAATTTCTTCCTTGGGCTCCGAGTGTTTCAAATTCAAGAGGATACATTCATTAATCAAGCAAAGTATACAAAGGAACTTCTCAAAAATTCAGAATGAAGGATTCGAAACAAGTTGGAATGCCTATGTGTATATCCATCAAACTTGATAAAGATGAAGAAGGTACGAAAGTTGATGAGAAGAAATATAAAGGTATAATTGGTATCTTACTTTAATAGCAAATAGACCTGATATTATATTTGCCGTTTGCTTGATTATATTTTTAAGGACAAAATTGAGCGTTTTGGAAAAGACTATCTAAAAATTTTTTCGATCAAGCTTTATCGGACGTCCAATAGTTGATGAACGAGCGTCCGACAATACTCTAGGGTCATTTGTATTTCATATTAGGATGCATTTTCAGTTTTTTTTCTTTAGTAATTTTTTTATGTTCAGTACTGTGTTTCCTTTGATATTTTTAAACGTTACCATTAATGGATTTTGATTGATATGAATGTTGGTCTCATTGATGTTTATTGGTATCTTTTGGTGTTATTTTTTGTATCTTTTGGTATGAATGTTGGCTAATGATGGTTGCCACTGTTGTTATTTTTTAAGGCAATTACTCTCTACTTTTATCATGACAAAAGGGGGAGAAATTACTAAATGGATGCTAGTTTGGAATGCAATGAGTAAGGGGGAGTTCTTTTGATGATATTATATGCTGGTACCTAATGGTTTTGGATGCTATGAGTAAGGGGGAGATTCTACTCATTTTTCTTTATCATCCATTATTTTGTCATCATCAAAAAGGGGAAAAATGATAATCTTGATCCCTATCTTTTGATGTTTACAAAATAATTGGATAATACTAATATCTTTTCAATAAGAAAGCTTTTCAGCTTTGAAACAATTTGATTCAAAGAACAATTGAAAGAAGATAAAGGAAGATGAAAGCTATCGAACGCTAACAAAGATAATATCGGACATCCGATAGACAGTGTAGATCATATCGGAAGCAGAACATCTTCACCGGACTTCCGATAGAATTGAGATGATCCTTCAAACTCTCTGTCCGGTGTCAGATACAAACAACGATAGTACCGGACGTCCGATACTCTCAACGGCTAGTTGACTCTTCAGCTACCTTCTATCTGTTGGAAGCATTAATGAAGTACTTTGTTGGTCTCATATAAATAGAGTATGGTCAAAATTTTCAAATAAGTTTTGCACACTGAGAATACAAAAGATCAAAAGTAATTTTAGTGAGAAAATACTCTCCAAAAAAGATTTGTACTCTTTGTGGTGTAAGGTTCTTTGTAAGTTTTTCATTTGTGAGTGAATACTTCAATAGTATAGCTTTGTGAGGGTTATTCTGAGAGATTGTAAAATTTTCTAACTTGACCGAATGAGGATTGGGGTAAGGAGAAAGTGAGCCTTTCTTTATACATAAGATTGGTTGGATTTCATCAACTTGAAGAAGCTTGTTTTCTGAATTAAACTTCGAGTTTAAGAGGAGTTTAGTAGTCAATTGATTTGCAATTCTTCTTTTCTTATTTATTTATTATTATCTTGCGATTCTTAAACTACATATCTCTTCTACTTCTCTCAAGTGATATTATTTTTTTATTGATTGATTCATTGTGTGATCACTTAGAAAAGAGAGTAAATTTCATATTAAACAAAAAGTGCCCATAATTTGATTAGCTTTTTAATCAACCTAATTCACCCCCTCTTAGATTATTTTCGGGCCTAACATTCTTGAACTTGATTGCATCATCAATCATCATAAGAATGTGAAGACTTATAAAACGAATTTTCATGGAATTGAAGGGGATCCAGATCTTCATGTTCTCATCATTTCCCTCCTCTTGAAAGACGATTTGTCTTCAAATCAAAGGCTTACTTACAAAGGAGTAACTACGGAGAATGTCTTGTTAAATGCAATCCAAGAAGTATGTTGCTAACTCAACTTAATTATGAACACGAACCATTGTGCATGCTCCCTTTGCCAAAGAATAGTTTTGATATCTCTATCATTCCCTCCCCTATGAAAATGATTCAGTCTCGAATTGATACCTGGGTCAAACACAAAAGAAGAGGAATGAATGATGATGAAACATTCATAAATGCTAAACTCACTTAGTTGATAACAAGTAAGAAAGACTTGGATTCGATGCAACATTCAAAAACTCTTAACATGATCTAAAGACACATTAGAACTACTAATCGAACATGCTTCACAATTACTAACATAATGGTCACACAACTCAAGGATAATAAATGAATCATAAGGACTCAACTCTATATTTGGACCATGAATACAATGCAAACCAATAGAACAAACACAAAAATCAGATTTGACACAAGTGATATCAGCTACAAAATCATTCAAAAGATAACTCCCTTTCGACGTAAGAGATTGGTTTACGAAAGCAGTGCACTTTGCCATAGATTGATGGTAGAAATTTGCAACTTCTCGAAAGATCATCAATCCATCAAAACATTTAGAACTGGTGCATGTCAAAACCATCTTTACTTCATTTCAACCTGCCAAAAACCATTAACACTAAACAAAGTAAAGTTAAAATCGTTAGAAGAAACATAGGATCTTGCACCCTTACTCAAAATCAACTCATTTTCAGACTTTTCACTCTCTTTTTCTCGCTCAATAGCCAACTAAATAGCTAACTTTTCTCTCTCATTACTCTCAGCTTCTTTCTCTTTTTCACCTCCCTCGGATTTTACCTCATCAATCACTATTTGCTCAACTAACTCTTTCTTCATACTATAACGCTCATGCTCATTTTTCATATATGTTAGATCGATACAAAGTTGCTCATAAGTAAGTGATACAAGTGCAGAACGATGACCATTAAATACGAAGGAATACTTATTAGTACGTGCATCATATTTAACTTCTCGCCTCAACATCCACGCTTTTCCCAACAACACATGCGTCGCTTGAATTGGGACTACATCACACAACTCCTCATCCACATACTTGCTAATTCGAATAGGTACAATTGTGTGCTTAGTAACCCAAACATCACCATGAGCACTCGACAACTTATATGGTTGAAGATAATCAATGGTTGGAAGATTTAATTTCTCAACCATAATAGCACTTGCATGATTGACTTCACAACTCCTATCAATAGCCAAACTACAGGTTTTATCTTTGACACCACAACAAGTATAAAACCAACCATACAACTGAGATTTGACGATGTCCAACTGCTCATCTACACCATATAATGCCACTTCTTTGACTCCCTTAGGATCAGGAAGAAGATATTGTAAGCTAGCTTTTATATGTCTCGTATTCGCCATGATGTATGAGGAAACCTGTAAAAAATTAGTGAAACAAAAGATATTTTCCTCACCACACAAGCTCGGGTGTTTACACTCGTCACTCGTGTATCACTCAAGTGTATTACGCTCTATTGATTTCACCAACTCTTTTAAATCCTTGATCACAACCCTTGAGACAATATGAATTTGACACAATTGATCAAGAATGACCAACAATTCAACTCACGATGGTATGTAACATGGAATGAAAATTAGAGGTAATTCAAAGCTAGACAAATCAGATTTGAAACTAAAAAAAAATAAGACACAATTCAATAAAAATTTAGGAACCTAAAAGTTACTCTACCCGAAGTGCTCCTTGGTTGGTGTTTAGAAGTTTAGTTTGATTGATTCTTGGATTCACTTTTGGAAAGCAAATTGCTGTTTTAAAAAACTTCTCTAAGTGTGATTCAAGTGGCTTGACAAACCAAATTGAAGAGAG
This sequence comes from Coffea eugenioides, assembly GCF_003713205.1. Classification (NCBI taxonomy): domain Eukaryota; kingdom Viridiplantae; phylum Streptophyta; class Magnoliopsida; order Gentianales; family Rubiaceae; genus Coffea; species Coffea eugenioides. The sequence continues at coordinate 28,049,636 of NC_040044.1, read as the reverse complement.
ATTTATGTGACCAAATTTTGGCAACAATCCAAATCAAATTAGGTTTCCAAATTCAAGACTATTTTCTTGTTTCCAAATTCAAGATTATGATCTTTCCAATAACTTGTTTCTTTCTTTTTTTTTCAGGGATCAAGTTTTTCTCTTTTTTTTTTTCTTTCAATACAAATCAAGAAATAAGAACAGCCGCAATTCCAAGTTCAAGAAAATGAACTAGGGTTTCAAGAACCACAAGATTTTGAAATTTTTAATTCAAGATTTTCAAGAATCACAATAATAGAATCCAAAAATTTCAAGAAACACCCAAATCAGCTATAAGACTCAAGAACAATAAGAGATAAACACAAGGTATGCAAAAAAAAAAATTCAGATAAACAATACTGCTACAGTGCCATGAACAGTACCCCCGATGAACAGTCTTTTTTTTTCTTTTTTTGGCTCTATTAAAATACAAACAAAGATAATTCAACAAGAAATAAGAATTGATCAAATGATAACAAAGGTTATCACAAGCGATTCAAACTCTAGAATGATGTATAGAATTTTTTTTTCTTTTTTTTTGAATTGGGAAGGGTTTGGTAGAAGAATAAAGGAGAAAACAACAAAACAAAAGGATATTAACCTGGATCAAGAGTCGAAACTCTGATACCAACTGATGCGGACTGGATTCTCCAAACTCTCGCTCTCGAAGAAATGAATTACATAGATAGCGGAAGGATCTATTTCGACCAGATTATGGTTACAAAGATGCAACAACCTTGACCCCTCTAACCCACGAAATTGCGAACCTTCAATCTAATCACAACCCATAAGTCAACAAGATAGTGAACCAATATGTGTTGATAGAATGGCACCACAATTCAACGTGTTCTTAAATTAATAGCCAAACTTGAACAAAGGAGACACAACTCACTTTGTATCAAGGGACACTCCCAAAGGAACAAGAAAGAGAACAACTTTCAATTTTTATTCATCTCATAATTGTTTAATCTCTGAAAAATTGCATAAGGTTGGCTATTTACAGCCTTACAAGACTCAAAAACCTAATCTAAGTTGGAAACAATACAAGTTTCCTTATTTGACTTGACTTCTAAATTTGACACAACTTTCTAAACAAATTTGGAAGCAATTAACCACTTTTCTAAAACTCTAACTCGACTAAAATAGGAAATTAACTAATTCAAATTGGTTTAACTGTGGTCAACATGACCTTGGCCTTTATTCCCCTTATTAACGACTAAAAAATAACTCAAAACTAACCCTAATTATTATTGCTGAAAACTTAATTAAATAAATAATAGCAAGAAATAAGCATGATACAGGTTTGGATCTTCAATGATTCTTGAACTCGATTGCATCATCAACCATCATAAGAATGTGAAGACCTGTAAAACGAATTTTCATCGAGTTGAAGGGGATCCGAATCTTCATGTTCTCATCATTAATGAATACAAGATGCTCAGCACACCTGCCTCACATTCTGCCTCTCATGCCTCTTCACTTTCAAGTGATTCTCAAAGGAGTAAAACTACATTTCATGGAGATGCCTAAAAAATAATCACTGATAGGTACAAGTTGGAGTTTAAGAAGAGAAAAATGGAACTTGGGGGTAATAATATTACTAATCAAAGATGGTCCAAATTTGCTTGCTTTTTTGAAATTCGGTTAAATCGGTAGATGTCTATTTTCTGAATTGAAATCAGATTGAATTCGAATTCGATAATTTCTATTTTGATTGCGAATTAGGTCAAATTTTTCCAGAACCATTTACCGAAAATTACCGATTTCAACCTACAAAATCACCAACTTCGAATTCGATGCTCATCCCTAGTTTTAGCAAACTACTCCACAAGTTGCGAAATCTGCGTCTTTGACTATCAATGTCAAACCCAAAATCATGGTTCGCCATTAACTATAAAAGTGACTTACTTGGCTTCAGCTTCCCTGGCCTTAATTCCATGAACCACTTTATTTTGACATTGTATAATCTAGGACACCACCTGGGCCACTTGCTATAGCCGATCAATGCATTGATTGCGTTGCAGGCTCTTCAAGCATTTAGCAATAGCCTAAGAACCTAGTGAAGCCATAGGTTGTTGAATGTACTGTGTGTTGCTATTAATCCTTGTCATCATGCTCGTGTTAATTATATTAATATCAGTGAAATGTTGAAATGGATTTTTTTTCTATTTTGGGTGGCCCCTTTGACTTGTTGATAAATTTGAACAAATCCTTTTCTATCACCTTTGAATATAATTTCTTAACACCACGTAGTTGTTGGTAGAGTGTGAAAATGTACCATGATACTTGCAAAACTCCCAAACAAGCATCTTTTTGGTTGTGGCATGCCGATAATTCTTATGGTACTTAACCCTTCATTCTGCTTGTAAAAAATCAAAGATAATTTCCGATTGTGAGATATCAAAACTAACATTTAAGTCCATCAACAGGCTTCTTCCTTTGGATTGATGATGAACATTGCACCACCAATTGTTGCGTCTAAGGTTGGACTAGTGCTTTACATGTAAACATTTTGTCGCTGCCTATTTTTGCTACATCGATTTCGAGGCAAGCCGTAGATCAGCATGCTCTTCATACATGAAGAACAAGTTGGGCTTTGTCCCTCTAAATGCCAGTCCTTATGTTGGTATCATCTTCAACTCCGCCTTTCATTCCTATATGCGCTCGAACCGATTGACATTGTTTATCAAGTCCCTCAAATCCTGAAAGCTTTGCCCTCAAAATATTTGACTGCCTCAAAGTTTCTCATCTCTACAAGAGCTGGATCAACATAGTTCTCTGAGACTTTCGTATTGCAATGCATCCTAGCTTACCTGAACCATTTCAATAATTGGCCGGTTGTTTCTTCTACCTTTTGAACAATATGGCTAACATTCGTGAACTTCAATTTCAGTAAAAGGCTATGAAATTGGTTGTGGAAGGTTTGTCCCTTTTGGTCCCAATCCTTTATTGAATTTGGTGCTAACTTGGTGTACCAGTAAAATGCCGCATCAGTCAGTGAATATGGAAAGAGTCTGATCTTCAAGAACTCGTTAGTCCTAACATTTTCACATTGAATACTGAATATGCCTATATGCTCGATCATTGATTATTTGTCTTCCCTCATAAACTTAGTGAAATCACGGAATTTGAAACCCCAGGGAGAATATAGGTCCTATTGACCCAATTCGAGTAAGGCTTATGATAAGCTAGCCTTTCTCTACCCCCTACCGCATCAGTAGCCATATGTCTGATCAACTCTATTAAATCCTGTCGTTTAACATAATCAGCAACTTGATCAGACCTTCTATGGATAGGTATCTACAAGAATGCTATATCAGTACGCAGTAGTATTCTCTGACCATTCCATTTCTCCTTCCAAGAGTATGAAGGCATGTCGTCCTACCATACTTTTCCTCAATCGTTATTTTCCCAAATGTCTGTTATATCATGAAAAGCCTAATAGTCAACCATTATCACTAACGTATTCTCCACTACTTATGGCTGGAGGCACTATAATTACTGGCTAGGCTGATGCTTATTAAGCAAATATTGAGATTGGCATACCTGTAAGTCAGCCTATCGTTGTCAATCTTCCATTGGTAGAAAGATAAGGAAACCATATCTTTGACGTGATCCCACAATGTTGGTACTGATTATGCCCCTTGAGCCTACTTTTCAACAACTGCATCCTGTCTAGTATCTTTATCATACCAGGTGGCATCACCTTTTCATTCGCCTGAGAAGTGTCTTCAATCCATAGTTATTAAACCCGGTCGGGGAGGAACCCGGTATAAGAGGTGGGTCAACAGATTACTGGTTCAACCAGTGGGTAAGTGGTCCAACCGGTGGGTCACTAAATATATTTAAATATTATGTCTCATAATTTTTTATGCCATAATAAATATTCAGTTAGTCTAATTTATTATAGAATCATTAATTCTTGTAAGAATTAAGAACCTAAATTTAATTAGTAATCTACCAAATTCAAGTATAAAATTTTATTTAAGTGTAATTATCTAGTTTATTTATGAATTTTAAGTGCAAAAGTTTATTAAGAAAAATATTTGCCTTTAAAAGGAATTGTGTAATATGTTATTTTTTAAGTCAATTTCATAATTTATAGAGTTTGAGGAATAATAAAATGTTATTAAAAGATTCCAAATAAATTTTGTTTTGGAGAAATAAAATAAGAATAAAAGTCTAATATATAGTATAAGAAGGACAAGATAACAACATATGTGTAGTTGGTCCAGTGGTGATTGTATTCTATCAACATGCTCGACGTTTGGTGTTCGAACATCAATTCTAGCATTTTCATAAAATTTTTCCATGTAGACCGGGTTCCTCATAAAACCGGCCAGTTCACCGATTGAACCGCCGGTCCATTGAAAAGTCAACGGGTTCAATGCAAAAACGATCTTATTGATAACCTGGCCTGGTTCAATTGTCGGTTCACCGGGTTGACCAGTTGAACCATCGGGCCGGACTGGGTTTAATAACTATGCTTCAACCACTATTGTTTTTTCTTTCGCAGTGCTCACCTATTCTGCACGGGTGACAAGTGGTTGTATGGCTGTGGACTCCTTGAGACCGATTTTAGTCATGGGTTTGTTAATCATCATAGTAGCCCATTTGTCCACAGGTCCTACTATTACCTACTCAACCTGCCCCCAGTCTAGGATTCCACTGAGGTTGCGAGCCTCTTGAGATCAGCAACAAACAGGTCCATTTGAATATCCAATTTCTATCCCATTGCATCAGCCGCAGTGCTGGTATCTTATCAGAGTTTTCTAACTGCATCTTCCAAGCACGAAGAGGCTCAAATTGGCACCACTTTTACATTTTTAGTCTCCTAGTAGAGTTTATTGGCTAGGCGGCCAGTGATCATATTCATCATCTGTTTCATGGGCTGCTCCTACTATTTCTCCATAGCATTCCAATGAGCCTCCTATCTACACATCATGTGTTCGACAATTCAGGCCTGCAAAGCCTGGAGATTAGCAAAAGATCGACTTGCGGCATCGGTATCAAAACCTACTGTAGAGGCCTGAGCATTGGGAGTCTATTCTCCTTGACCCTCGTCTTGATATGGCATATGAGGCATTGATTCTTCAAAATCAACAGTTGTTCCCTTAGCAGTATCATTATTTTCGGCATTGTGCAGTTCCGTTTTCCTGACACGGTCCCTTTGGGCATGTCACTATGTTTGTGTCAATTTTTACCAGCCAACAAACTATAACCGATAAATGGCCAACAAACTGTGACCGAAAAAATGATGGTTGCTAGCGTGCCACCTAGTTTATGCTAGAAAAATCAGGAAAATCTTATGATTGAATCGATTTGTTTGGAATGAGATGTATCGATTATGCCGACCTCTAAGACGACTGCTATTTGTCCTACCTTGGGCACCTCAAGGACTTAAAATTCATACCAAGAGCAACTTATCAGAAGAAAAGGGTAATGAAACAAGAAGTGGAAACTAAAGATGATGAACTATATAACTCAAAATATGCTGGAAAACATATTAAAATTGCTTGAAAATGGAATGAACTCTTAAATTAAACTTGCTGATTTACACAGAGATTAACATCGATATACAAGAAAACATGAAACTACTGGAAATCTAACATAAAAATTAACTGATTGCATAAGAATCTAGAAATCCTAAAAGTTAGCCTAAATCCTCAAAGAAAGCTTTGAAAATCCTAACTCTAGCCTATGATTTCTAAGAAAAGCTATTTCAAAAAGAAAAAAGCATTAGATTTGTCATTTTTGTGAAGTGAAAGTCGTCTTCGACCTGATGTATCTTTAGATATTTATACATGTGTAGTTTCCCATCAAAATCATCTATTTAACTCCCTTAATGCCCATATTATGCTCATATCGGCCATATTGATTACCAAACATGGGTAGTGGTAACTGCCTGCTCCTATATCTTGGGGATCATGTAATTATCTCATCCCTAATTTGCAAGGACACAGGTTGATGCACACATTTTCTTCCTAACTGTTGAAGATACCCACCAATTACGGCTTTGATTAGGATGAAGATTGCAAAATTATGACCTTGACTTTTGTGTCAACAATTACGGCTTTGATTAGGTTGAAGATTGCAAAATTATGACCTTGACTTTTGTGTCAACAATTACGGCTCCTTACCGTGTACAATTGTATCTAGCTAAAATTGTAGCTTAGTTCATAGCTCTAGTTTAGGCAAGTTTTGCATTATAAATTCATTCTCAAGCATTGTGCAGAGACTATGGAAATCATAATACAACCAAATTTCCTTAAGTCTGTTCGTCACTTTTACATGGTACCAGAGCAGGTCTGGTACTAACCTTTTCCAAGGTTTCCCTCATCATGTCAATAGCAAATAATAGTTTCAGTCAGGGAACTCTCTCGATAATGAACCTTTTTCAAGATCCAACATCACCATATATTTCTCACATCGGCTGATTACACCAATTCTTCCCTTGTGGCCGTGCCGCTTGATGGAGATAACTATCAGAGATGGAGAAAGGCAATGTTGAACGTGCTCCAGGCTAAAAACAAGCTCAGATTCACAAATGGAGTTATGGAGAAACCAACAGACAACCCTCAAGAAACACTCGCTTGGAGCAAGTGCGATGGTCTGGTAATTTCTTGGTTGACTAACTCCATCAATCCTATTTTATATGATTCTATTGTCTACCATGAAACTGCTCTTGATCTGTGGAAAGATTTAGAAGAAAGGTTTGGACATTCAAATGAACACGCATTCATGAACTCCGGCGTGAGATTGTGACAATGACCCAAGGAGCAACCAGCGTGTTATCTTTCTTTACCCGCCTAAAAGGTGCATGGGATGAACTTAATTCTCATATGACAATTTCGAAGTGTACCTGTGATGCAGCAACGGCATGGCAGGCTGAGAGAGATAAAGAAAAAGTTCACCAATTCCTTATGGGTTTGAACGACAGTTTCAAAATACTTCATTCTCAGATCTTGGCTATGGAGCCTCTCCCCACCTTGAATAGAATCTATTCAATGGTTGTAACAGAGAAAAAACAGTTGAGTATCACTCAGCCCAAAGAGATGGAATCAGCTGGTGCCTTAGCTGTTCAAAATCAACCTAATGTTATTGCTGGCCGTTTTCAACCCAATACTCCTGCCAACCGTAGCAAAGGAAGTCAACCGAGACCCCGATGTGATCATTGTCATAAAAATGGACACACAATAGATCGTTGTTAGGAGCTGATTGGGTATCCAACCAATTGGCAGTCGAAAGGGAAGACTAAAACTAATTTCACTACTGCCAATCTTTGCCGAGAGGAAACTTCCTCTGACTGTAAGCAGCAAGGACTCAACGAAGTACCATTGCAGCCACCAGTTTTCACCCCAAAGCAATATCTGCAGATTTTGAATCTTTTGAGTCATGAAAAGAATCCTGGTTTGGCTAATTTTGCAGGTAGTATGCACTCCTCTCTTAATTGTGTCGAAACATCCTCCTGGCTTTTAGATTCAGGTGCAACTGACCATTTTTCCAATCAGAAAAGTTCCTTGCAGGATCTCCATCCAATACCCAATAAACCTATTTACCTTGCAGATGGAACCATAAGAAATATTAATGAAGAAGGAGCTTATAGTATTTCAAATCAACTTAAGATTTCTAAAGTACTATTTGCTCTTGATTTTCAGTGTAACCTCGTTTCCGTTAGCAAACTGACTCGAGAACATAATTGTTCCATTTCCTTTTTCCCTGATTTTTGCCTTATGCAGGACCTTTCCTCGAAGAAACTGATTGGAGCGGGTAAGCAACGAGGTGGACTGTATTATCTTCAAAAGGGTAATCATCAACGTGCGACGTGTGCAGCTGCGAGTTCAATGGAATTGTTGCATCAACGTCTTGGTCATCCCTCTCAGGATCGTTTTTTAACATTCCCAATTTATCCCATTTACAATTTAAAAGTGATTGTCTTATTTGCCCCAAAGCGAAAGGCTCAAGACATCCTTGTGGTCCTAGTAATAAAAGATCTACTTTTGTTTTTGATTTGGTGCATATAGATGTTTGGGGTCCATATCACACACCATCATCAAGTGGCGCACATTACTTTCTTACCATTGTCGATGATTTTTCTAGATCTGTGTGGACTTTTTTAATGACACATAAAAGTAATGTTTCACAAATCTTTATGAATTTTTATAATTTTGTTTTGACCCAATTTGGTGCTAAAATAAAAGGTGTTCGAAGTGACAATGCTCATGAATTAGTTGAAGGGACTTTAAAATCCTTTTACAATGAAAATGGAATTTTTATTCAAACTTCTTGTGCTGGTACTCAACAACAGAATGGTATTGTGGAGAGAAAACATAGAGATTTTTTAAATATTGCTCGAGCACTACGCTTCCAGGCCTATCTGCCCTTAAAGTTTTGGGGAGAATGTGTTCTTATTGCGACATATCTTATTAATCGACTTCCCACTAGAGCTTTAGGTGGTAAAACCCCTCATGAGTTTTTGTTTAATAAAACACTATTCTATGATCACTTGCGTGTTTTTGGTTGCCTTTGTTTTGCCATCAATCCAATACATTCAAAGGATAAATTTCAACCTAAAACTCGTACTTGTGTGTTTGTTGGGTATCCTTCGGTTTATGACTTGGAAACTCAAAAGTTTTTTTGTATCCCGTGATGTGAATTTTTATGAGAATATTTTTCCTTTCCAAAAACCTTCATCTGAGTTTTTTAAGGAAAATTCTTTGCCTCAAACAACTCAATTTCCTGAGTCAGATGAGTTTTTTTATGAATTACCTGTTGAGTCTTTTAATTCTCCTAGTAATCCCAACGAGTCTCTTGAACTGCCTAGTTCTACGCCAAGTACAGAAAATGATCAACTCCATGGAACTTCGCGGAATCGCCGTCCACCAGCCTATTTGAAGGATTATCATTACAGTCTTCCTAGTGGGTCAACTCACTCCAACTCTGTTTCTTCAACCAAACAATACCCTATCTCTTCATATATTACTGATCTTGCCTTTTCACCACAGCATCAAACCTTTCTTGCAGCAATATTAGCCTATCAGGAACCTTCATCTTACTCAGAGGCTAAAAATAATGCAAAATCGGTATCTGCTATGAAGAAAGAATTAGCTGCTCTAGAGGCAAATCATACATAGGACCTTCAACCTCTACCAGATGAGAAACGACCTATTGGATGTCGTTGGGTCTATAAGGTAAAACATAAATCTGATGGGTCAGTAGAACGTTACAAAGCTAAGCTTGTAGCCAAGGGATACACGCAAATTGAGGGGTTAGACTACAAAGAAACTTTTTCTCCAGTAGCAAAATTAACCACTATTCGATGTTTACTTGCTATTGCAGCATCTAATCAGTGGGAATTACATCAGCAGGATGTTCATAATGCCTTTCTCCATGGTGACCTCCATGAGGAAATCTATATGCTTCCACCACCCGGATACCTTCAACTAGGGGATACTCGCGTTTATCGTCTCAATAAATCTCTCTATGGGCTCAAACAAGCTTCAAGAGAATGGTTTTCTAAATTATCATCAGCCCTTAAGACCTACGGCTTTGTACAATCCCGAGCCGATTCATCCTTATTTACTTGGTAGTCTAACAATATGTTTCTTGTTGTCCTAGTATATGTTGATGACATGATTATTGCAGGGAATGACTCAGCTCAGTGTAGTCGTTTGAAACAATTTCTGGCAACCCAATTCCATCTCAAAGATCTTGGACGTCTCAAGTATTTTCTTGATCTTGAAGTAGCTCACAGTCCAAAGGGCATTTTTCTTAGTCAACGAAAGTATGCTCTGGATATTCTTGCTGATGCAAGGTTGTTAGATGCCAAACCATGCTCAACGCCCATGCAACAGCAGCACCATTTGGGAACATCTACCAGTTCATCACTTCATGATCCTACTCCTTTTCGACGTCTAATTGGTCGATTGCTCTATCTGACAATCACTCGACCTGACATCACCTATGCAGTTAATTTCTTGAGTCAATTTATGCAGACGCCTACTACAGAGCACCAACAACCTGCCTTTCGAATTCTGCGATACATTAAGGGTGCCCCAGACCAAGGGTTATTTTTTCCTCGAGAGAATAGTTTCCAGTTACGAGGGTATTGTGATGCAGATTGGAGAGCCTGCCCTATCACTCGAAGGTCAACAACAGGATACTTTATGACACTTGGTGATGCGCCTATTTCTTGAAAAACCAAGAAGCAGCCCACCGTGAGTCGATCTTCGGCAGAAGCACAGTATAGAGCCATGGCTTCTACTGCCAGTGAGCTTATTTGGTTACGTACTTTATTACGCGACTTTACAGTTGATCACTCTCAATCGATGCAGATGTTATGTGATAATCAAGCTGCTATGCATATTGCTTCTAATCCGGTTTACCATGAAAGAACAAAGTATATTGAAATTGATTGCCATTTTGTCCGAGAACATATTGAATCAAAGGCAATTGAGACAGCCTACATTCCTTCGGTGATTCAACCAGCAGATATCTTTACTAAAGCCTTGAGTGATGATCAATTCCATCGCTTACTATCCAAGTTGGGTGCTTCATCCTTACACACTCCACCTTGAGGGGGGCTGTTGAAGATACCCACCAATTACGGCTTTGATTAGGATGAAGATTGCAAAATTATGACCTTGACTTTTGTGTCAACAATTACGGCTCCTTACCGTGTACAATTGTATCTAGCTAAAATTGTAACTTAGTTCATAGCTCTAGTTTAGGCAAGTTTTGCATTATAAATTCATTCTCAAGCATTGTGCAGAGAATATGGAAATCATAATACAAGCAAATTTCCTTAAGTCTGTTCGTCACTTTTACACTAACCAACTACCACCATAGGCTCAACCCTCATCGATGCTTGACCGATTGTATCAACTCCGTTTGTATCGGCATGCGCGTTGATGAACATGTGCCTGTTACGCTTTTGTACGTATTGATGAGTGTGTAATGATCGACCATCATCACCGATTTCTCAAAAACCTTTATTACCCACACCTATCAGTTTTGAACTGGTAAAGCTATTGACCATTTAAAGGCAGTTACCGATCAAGCCCCCCATGTGACCTGCATATACCACAATTGACGAACTCCTTTTGTTACAGCTGATTGTCTCCATGGTACTTATTGATGAATTGTCAGCCGTAATTAGATTTCCCAACATGATCGGCTTCCCGATGTTGACTTGAATCTCAATGCCGACTAGTTAATCTGAGCAAATGTTATCTCATGTTCTTTTATTCTAATCGGCATTTCATTAACCGATGTACAATGACTACTGCCCCAACAATATATATACACGCACAAACATTTATACAATACATACATATATATATATATTAATTTATGTGTGTGTACGTTTCTTTGTGCCCAAGTGCAAGCAACTATTCGCATCCAAAATTCAGGGAAGATATGGGTAAAACTCGAAAATCGAAATGATTAAATTATATGTATAGTTGAATGCAAAATAATGTAGAAGTTAAGTTTGTATTAAAGAAAGACCAGTTTTTCAACTAAGCTCGGTGGGTGGAGTTGACTTGACTAATGTTATTTATGTTCTTGGTTTTGATATGGCATTATGAATTGGTCTCGTTTCGACAACTGGTAGTTGAAGCTGTTAAAATGTTAATCACAAGCATAGTGTTGAAATGTTGTACCATGGACTCATTGTGTAATTCAATGTGAAATTTCATGCAGAGTTCCCCACACCATGTTTGTTTGCTGGAGTTCCCCTCTCTGTTTCTTTGCTGCTTCTTATAGAAACCCTTAAGCAAACTTTCATCTTGAAAAACTTTCGAACATCTTTAAGTTATTTGCTGAAGAAAGTGTTATTTCAAATTTTCTACACTTCATCTTTTGTAGTTAATTTGCAGAAATTCGATTAGTAACAAGCAGAAGAATTAGTTAAGAGATAATTTTTTTGTTTTTAATGAAAGTGTAAGGTTTGAAGTATTCTATTCTAACTGCCCTTATTATTGATTTATAAACATGGCATAACTTGAGTATTGCCTAAGAAATTTTGAGGCAGTTTCGCCTTTAACCCCTCTGTCTTTGAATCATTCCCATACTAACCAGTAAGAACCGAAAAAAGGGTTAATTGCCAAATACTCCATGAGTTTTCTTGTGCATGCAAAGTACTCCCCCATTATCAATTTCAACACCATACATATCCTCAAACTCAATCCTTGAGATGTACTCTAATCAACTTGTTGCCGGAAGAATTTAACAAGAAAGAAACAATTAATCTCCCTGAATTTATTTAGTGGCTAAGTGTACTTCTTCCTCTACGGCTAATCTTACATGTACATTGATTATTATTTTCTTTTTTCTCACACAATTTGAAAATCTCTCTCTCTCTCTCTCTCTCTCTCTCAAAATAAAGAAAGTATTAACAATTTATTTGTTTGGATTGTAAGTTATTTGGGATATTTCTACTGTAGTACTTTTTGTGATGTGATGTATGTGAGATAAAAAGATAATTGAGAAGATAAAAAGGTGTATTAGAAATTGTAATCATGATGTAAGCAAATAAAATTGGGGAAATAATGCTCAATCCAAACAAACCCGTTTGGAGAATCTGGAGAAAATTTTTTGTCAAATAATACTCATCCAAACTAATGCAATGGCATTTTGGGCAGTTAACTAAATCCATAGACATTAATGACTTTTTGCTAATTAGCTTCCCCTGGTGGGTAGTTGATTGAAGTACATCAAAGAATGCTAATAGTTTGAGGATGAATATTGGTCCTGAAATCTATAAATCTGGGGATTTTGCAACCTAAAGAACAGGGGGTATTTTGCAAGTAACTCTTGACTAATAGACAAACGCGACTTTATACACCAAATATTTTTATCAGCCACAGTATGTTCTTCAAGATAGTAGTATTAGGCTAATGCTATTGGCCAATAAAAATTGATGCAAGAAACTTTAGTGTAGTTTCGTCATAAATAGATATTTTCCGTGGAATCTCAACTATTGACCAATAAAAATTGGCTCAAGTCAATTAAGAAACTTGTTAGATGCTATACAATATTGAATCCGTCTTGATAGACTTTGGAAGTTTGTAATCTAGCTCTTAGTCCCCGCAGGCTAGAATTAATTGTTGAATGCCATAGAAATTAAGCATTTGTTACTTTGACCATTTCCTTTCCAAAAGATGAAGAACCTCATTTGTTTTATGTGCATGTGTGATCCGTAGAAAAGACACCCAAGTTTGATCATCAATAGTGAAAACTTTTCAGGTGAATGTATATGAAACCTGCTCTAGGTGATGATAAACTTCCCCTTTGTTTCTTAATTCCCCATTACATTTTTAACAACACAAATATGTCTACATTGATGTCCCACTAACCAATCCAATATAAGTGCTTTTTTTGTTAACAATTTTGACTTGGATTTTGATTCACATGTGCAGATAAAAATTCCGCTTGTAACAAGTAAGAATTTACGTGAATTTACACGTGTATTTCATTTAACAGCTATTGTTGATGTGCTCCATTTAAATTGAAACAATATAATAACTTCAAGGAGAGATAGAATTTTGGGATGCCAAGTGTCACAAGTACAAAAGGATAAAAAGAATTAATATGGTAGCCTCATAAAGCAACACACACAGAAAGTTGTTTTGAATTACAATATGTGAATTATTGGAGTAATGAGCAACATTTGGCAGGATTTTAGGCTTTTTTTTTATCAAAAATAAAAAAAAAATGACTAAATCAACTTTTGTAAGCCAATTTTATATTTGGTCTATACTTTAAAATCAATTTTAGTATGCTCAAAAAATAACTTTTCTTCGGAATGAGATGCAAAATCAAACACAATGAATTGAATATGAAGACATCAAGAGTTGAAAGAAAGCAAAACACAACACAAAAACATGTAAGAAAGAATATGACAAATATTACATGGAAATTAACATGGTTTGATTTAATTAGTAGACCTACACAGAAACTACTTCTTTAATATCAGAAAAAAACAATTACCAGATGCAAGTTGTTATACATGGCCAACCCTTGTGCATCCTTTGTCACTTAATAAAAAATGTGCATATAAATATTGTTTGGGTAAGTATGCATATAAATATTGATTGCCAAGTCAACGACTTAATAGTTTGTCTTTTTTTTTTTTTTGGGTGAAGAAAATATCTTGTTTTTATGACTTCGAAGCAGTCTAACAAGACTCGAAATTTTGCTAGTCAAGCTGCAAGTAGGGATGCATAATACCCAATTAATGCGTCCACGGCTAGGGGTGACCCATACTATCAACTTCATTGACCTCAAGGTAGAAATTTTGTAATTTTGTCCTAGTGCTAAGACTCCAAATTTTGCTAGTCAAGCTGCAAGTAGAGATGCATAATACCCAATTAATGCATCCACGGCTAGAGGTGACCCAATTAATTTGTCCACAGCTAGAGGTGACCCATAGTATCAACTTCATTCACTTCAAGGTAGAAATTTTGTAATTTTGTCCCCAGTGCTATTTTAATTTTTCAGAAATTCTAATTATTTTCAATGACCCTTTGCTATCAAAATCCTTCCAGTGCTTCTTGGGACTTTTGGTCCTCGACAAAGTCGACCTAAATCTTTCATAAAGGATTTTTTTTTTTTTGGTATTTAAAAGTTTAGATAGGTTCAAATCCGATCATCACCACTGATCAGGACATATCTCAGAATCATAGGTCGCTTATAGGAGTTTTTACAGATTGTCCATCAACACAGTCCTCAAATTGATAGCGGATTTGAACACATGACTTTTTGTGGAAAAATGTTCCATGCTTACCAATTTGTGTTGGCATTTCATAAAGGATTTGTTCATAACATTGCCATTGTGTGGTTTCTATCATTTTTTTACAAGCCAGATTTATCTAGGGTTTTAATTGTAAAGCTTTAATGCCTCATTTTGAAATGATTTTTCTGAAATATTTTAATGAGCCAAAAAGAAATTTTCAAATAAAGAAAAGTCAAATTTATCTTATCAATTCCAGGTGCCATTTGGAGGCAAGTGTTTAAGCAACTTAATCTTGAATTTGTGGTAAAGCCTAATGGTTAAGCTAATAATAAAATATTAAATCATGATAGCATTTATTCTCAATGTATGTTATGGTTGCAATTGCGCATAATGTCCACTGCAGGTAATAAGACTTGGCTTCAGCTAGATATTACAAGGGATTGATACAGACATTCACACTTAATTATTGTTGTTGATAAAAGAAGATATTTTTTAAGTTTTATTTTGTTCAATACTCATTTTATGTTATAGACCCTATGGTCTTTAACTGTATATATTTTAATGATTAACAAGCAATAATTGTTGACATTTTTTAAACCAAACATATTTAGATTTTTAATAGTTTTAGAAATTGATTTGTTATTTGGTAACTATATTAGATCTGGTATTACAGTTGGTTTAGGAAATAGAGTTGATTCATATTTTGGTATTATAATTAGAATAGGATGTGTGATTATGTTTTTCTGTTTAAGGGCTTGGAGTCCCAAATTTGTAGTTGAGGAAAATTAATGAATTGAAGCAGAATATTTTGTTTCCTCCGGTGCCTTTCTTATGGTTTATTATTTGTAAGATTTTAATGTTACTTCCACTGCATAATTTTTTGTGCTAACAAGTGGTATCAAAACTCTAGGTTCAAGAGTTTGATCTTGAGGTATCTATGGTGTCTGAAGGGTATGTAGAATTTGTGATAGAAACACCTATGCCATGGAAAGGTACAGAGGTTATGGTAGAGTACTCATATATTAAAGAATTGGACCACGAGAGTTCATTTTGGAGTACTTGTTTGTTGATTGGAATTAGGGAAAAGTGACCTAATTGGATAGAGATTTAAAATGAGGAAATCTATTGATATTGTTGGTGTTGTACAGTGATTAGAGAAAAAAGGTCTTGCCAGATTGTTGATTGTCACAGTGGTGTTTGATCAAGTTTGAAACCAAGGAAGCCAAGAAATTCAAGCAAGGAAGAAAAATTTTGTGAAGGTATGTAAATTGTTTTGAATTACCATGGAGAGAAAATCTGTCAATGATGAAAATTATTACCATAAGGAAGATTATAAAAGGCATCATTTATTAGTTGAAAGTTATGTGGATTTTTATTCAAGAAAATATGGTAGCTCTCATTGCGAAAGGGTCAATATGAATGGCTTTTTTGATCGAGGAGAATTAGCAGCAAAATTGTATGCAAATAGTCCACTTCCACGCATAAATATTCATATGGGTATTAGTTACAAATTGGAGTTACACTTCTACAAAGGCGAGAAAGACAATTGAAACTCATGATCGTATTGGAGATGACAACATTAAGAGATTGATTTAAAGGAGGCATTGTTGACACATTTTAAACCAAGCATATTTAGAATTTTAATAGTTTTAGAAATTGATTTGTTATTTGATAACTATATTAGATCTGGTATCATAGTTGGTTTATGAAATAGTGAATTTAATTCAGATGTCCGAGTGCCCTGGTGGAAATTTAGATGTCCGAACGCCCTTAAATTTAATTTTTTTTAACAAGACCAATTGGTAGACCCAAATTGATGAACAAATATAAATCTACAAGAATAAGCTCAAGAAAAACGGCTAATGGGGCAAAGAAAAGCTTTCTATTATTCACCAAGTGGCTACAGCAACTTCTCATACATGAGTTACGAGAACACAGGCCAAAAACCTATATAATAAACGAAACTGACGCTTCAAATAATCTCTTCAAATTTTAGCATCTCCAACATCTTATTCAACTTTACAACTATTTCTGTCTTTAATATTTTGTAAAAATATCTGCAATTTACTTACTCTTTAGTTCTAGAATAATTTATTTCAATCCTCTAATCTTGAACCCACTAATGTATGAATTGATGCTTGACATTTATATGTTAGATATGCAATGGAGAATTTGGTTCTAAACAACCCACTTGCCGACTTTTTGTCACAATAAATCTTTTTAGGGCCAACCTACTTGTGCTGTAAAATATCAAACATGCGATGCAACCACAATGCTTGAATAGCACTGTTAGTTGCAGCACTATACTTCGACTCTATGACAAACAATACAATCACTTGTTACTTATTAGAACTCCAAGAAAACACCTCAGAATTATTGAAAAATGCATAATTTGAAAACCTCTTCCTCTCAATTGTGTAGCCTGGCTAATCACTATAAGTGTAGCCAAAGAGGTCAACTAGATCACTATTTGAATAAAAAAAAAAAACTTTCACTTCATGTACCATTAATATACTTCAGTATCCTCTTTTCGGAATAAATGGCAGTAATAAACCATTTGTTAACAAATTTTAGCTGGAAGTTTCAATGATTAGGGGCAATATCCAATATTAAGGTACCATATGATTGTAGCTGTGGAGTCAAGAAATACCAACATGGTACAGTTTGTCTTCAATTTTATGTTTTATACTTCAAGTGGTTCTCAAAAAACTTTAAATTAACCAAAATGTTGTTCTCAAACAACTTCAAACTAACCAAAATCTTGTCAAGTAAAATCTGAAACTAAGTTGGAGATTGAAACGTCAAAGAGTATATCTAACTAAAATAAGAAAGATGGATTTATCAGTAAAGTTTTATGATTTTCAAAGGTAGGTTTGGAAGAGTTCTTTGCTAGGTTTTGGAGGTACACAATTAACTTGTGCGGTAAATTTATTTACACTTAATAAAACTTGTATGTACCAAAGGCAAAATTTGTTCTAGATATGATGATTTATCGTATGTACTGCAAAGAAAGAAAATGCCAATCTTGTATACATACATACATATACATATGTGTGCGTGCGTGTGTGTCTAGAGACACACACACACCCTGATCCCATGGGCTAATTGATCAGATTATTGTTCGAAAAAAAAAATCACAAGTATATGGCTCTGACAGTATTATGGTATCAAATTATGGCTGCCGGGCTAACTAAACCCGGCAGCAAAAAAAAAAAAAGTTTTAATTTCTGGGCTGCTGGGCTGACATCATCAAAAGCCAAAAAAGAAAAAAAGAAATGTGAGGATGTTAGATGATGGGTCCCCATTTTGATGGTTCCTGTAGTTGCTTCTGGTATGATATATGGGGATGGATTGTGAATTCTCCCTTCACCGGTTCTAACTTTATTCAAAGTTACCCACCAATTTGCATGAATTCATTTTTGCAAACTCATTTAAATTCATTGTCGCTAACTAAGTTATCAACTTATACCATCCTTTGCACTCATCATTATTTTTAAATATTTACTTATAATGCTTAATAAGCTTAATTATTAATTTTTTTCCCATCCGTACTCTATGTAGCAAAATTACATATTATTTAATAATTGAACAATAAGAATTTAAAATTTTGAACTAAGTATTATAAAAGTTAACATAAAAACTTAATGCAAATTTTTGAACTCCTAGTATTTTTTTCACGTGTAAATTTAATATTTCATTTTGGAAAGGCAGAAAAAAGACTATTATAATAATAATAATGATAAGGATTGCACTACACTACGGAAATTGTTACGGAAATTTTTTGTTAAAAAGAAAATAAAAAAAGTTTTGAGTTATCTGTTTTAATTGATTTTGAATAAACTTGTAAACCGATTATTATCAATTTATTTGACTTTGGGTTAACAAAAGATTAGAGACACGTGGCAACTGTATAAATAAGGGACAGAGGAGATAGAGGGGACAAAAACTACTTTGTGAACAGAGAATTCGAAGCCAATTGAGCATGATGGGTGAATTGTTGGAGACTTGACTTGTGTTTTTTCTATTCTTAGTTTTGAGATGGCATTATCAGTTGGTCTCGTTTCGACAACTGGCAGTTGATGATGTAGAAATGTCAGTATTTTTCTATTCCTAGACTCGTATTTTTTTCTTTATAAGATAACACGTTAAAAGCACCAAAAAGGTGGAAAAAGGTTTTCAGCAGTTTCACTTGTAATTTTCTCTTCTCCTATTTCAGTGACTCCGACCTTTTTCCAAATTCAAAGGAGTGCACAACTTGGATAAAAATAGAGCAGTCAATTCGGCCCAGGAAGCTGGGCTTTTCTAAGCCAGAGCTTAGCCTAAATAAGGCATCCCATTTTTAGTCTAAACCCATTCCAAACAAAGCTCACAAATGTAGGCCCTATCCTAGTTCCTTCATAGATTAAGGACTTTACAAGTTAAGTTCTGTAGAATTCAAATCAGTTTGTGTAATATTGACAACTTTCGTTGTAAGCTCGTACAATTTAGGTGTAAGTTTGAATTTATCAATTCATACAACTAATATCCTTAGCGTGGATCTTGATGATTAGGTGTACATGTGTCACCATAATATACTTATTAAAAGAGAATGCAAGTTAAAGAAAAGATAGATTAAATTGCTACTCTTCAATAGTATTTTTTTCTTCAATAGTATATTAAATTGTTGTACTGGTAAATTAATATGCATCAACATTGGTTGAGTAATATATATAACTCTAGGGAAATTCTCTCAATATTACTATATTGCGATAAGAAATTTCCTTGACAAAGAATTGTTGGCTGAAGGATATTTGTGAAGCCTATTAGATCATTGGCTTTCATAATGATAGAATATAAAGGGTAGTTAGTCTACCTTAAAATCTGCATGGAAAAATTCTTAAAGATAAAGAATAAAGTATTGCCTTTTTGGTAATCTACTGTATAATAGTGAACAATTGCATAACATTAACATCATCAATTGGAATGAGTTTACGAAGAATGCTATAAAATTATATCACGAGCATCAATTGTTTAGCCTAAAATTTGTCCATATTTCATTGACCATTACAAAAATCCAACTTGGCTATATATGCACTTTTCATTATGTATGCACGAAAGCATGGGAGGTAGGAAAAGCAAACGACATAAGATATTCAACAGTTGGAGATAATATTCAAGAAGCAAAAGGTAGATGTACATGAATACATAGTCAGGAGTTATGATTATTGATGTAATATTTAAAGTTGTCGGCTAAATTGTTAATGATAAATGATTAATAAGAAACTCATTAGTTTATTTGATATTTTGCTATTATTTTCAAACTATTGTTATTATATAGACACTCAATATACCTATGATTACATAAGTTTGTGGAATAATTTGTAAGTCATTCATAAAGTTGGACCTCGAGTTGCTTATAGACTTGCAATAAGTCATGCATAAAATGTATAATTTTAATATATGCATAGACTTGTAGTAAGTTATACACCTTAATACGTGAAAGAAAATTTTCGCCCTAAGAGTATGACTACCATGATTCATATGTTAATTTTAATTAATAGTTTCTAATTAAGAAACTATTACGTAATCATTGAATTAGTTGCTGACAAAAGGTTGATGGCCATTCAAAAAAATTAAACACCTTGTAATTGATAAAGTGATTTGATCCACGTGATTGATTGGAATTTTTGTATGATTGATTGATATCCCAATTGATTAATGATATTTCATATTTAGTTATAATACAAACTTGGATTTCATTATGTCTTTCTAAAGTTTATACCTTAGATTTTGGTTGACTTTTCTATGATTGTGTTGTATGGATTTCTTGGTTATTTAATGCTATTATTTTGAGTTAGTTATTTAGCATTTTTGCTTATCTAATTATGGTTGCCATTAATTGTGATAATCTTAAAATATTAGATTTGCAATGAAAATTGAAATTTAATATTAGTTCAAGGAAGAACACTCGCAAAAGTAAATGTGCATTTTTGTGGCCTTGGTGATTTATTTCATTCAATTTCAAAGAAGAAATGAACTTGTAGTTAATTTCATAATCACAAATTAGGTATGGATTAGCTATAGGTATACTTCATTCACTACGAGAGCAGGTTTTACATGCATAAGAAAATTACGCCACAATTAGTCGAGGTATTAGTGCTCAATGATTCAAAAATTTGCATATGCATGAGTAGTTAGGGATACTATGACCACTTTCATTTGCTATTTTCTTGCACATTTTAGTTTAGTTTTATTTTTTTCAATTTATTAATCATCTAAATAATAGAAAAATTTTAGTAGTGTTGGTAAGTGTTCAATCTTTCTTGTGTTTCGATCCATAATACCCTATACTTAATCACGACCTATATACTTGCAAAAAATCACATGTAAAGTGTATTTAGGAATTTATAAATATAAAACTTAACTATGAATTGAGTTTAATTTCGAACACATACCCTAACTTCATCATAGAGATCCCACCCTATGTAAAAAGATACAGACAAGTGGCTAAAGAGAACTTCACTTTAAAAAAGTTAATGGGTGACTTTACTTTAAAGACCTTCACTTTCATTGCTAGCTTATTATCATAATCTGCAGCTAGCTTGTAGTTGTTGAAAACTTTATAGTCATATTTTGTAGCTAGAGACATTAAATGTCTGTTTGGTCTCTTAAGCGGGTTTGGTCTGGTTGTTACATTTAAAACTTTAGAAATTAGAAATTCTGAATTTACATTTTACCTTCCCCTTTCTTACTTCTTAAATTCCGCTCTCCCATGCTACAAAATTTTGAAAACACGTCAGGTTAGTCTAGGGGTGGCAATTTTCGACACGACTTGAAAATCTGATACGAACCTAACATGAAATTAATGAGTTTGGATTTAAATTTTGAGAAATCGGGTCAGAATCAGGTCAGACCCGACAAACCCGAAAAAAAAAGGTCAAAATCGGGTTAAAAACGGGTTGACCCACTAACCCGATTTTAAAATAAAAATAAATAAATAAATATTTAAAAAAGTATCTAAAAACTTAATAGTAAATAACTAAATATAATATACCAATTATCACTTATCACTACGCAGAAGCAGAAATCACGCTGGCCCTAAATCTTTCGGACGAGGGGCCTGGACGGTTGTCAGAGACAACCGTCCCAGGCAGTTCACGGCCTGGATGAGGCTTCAAAAATTTGTGCGGCTCAGATCACATCTTGTAACTCGATTTTCACGTTGTGTGGGACCCACAAAAATGTTGTTCTAGTGTTACCCGCTGTTGTTCTATTGTTATATCTTATACAGATGATGTTACACCATGTACAAATGGTGTTACACCTTCCGGAGTGGTTGTCAGAGCAACCGCTCCAGCCCCGCGTCCAAATCTTTCTTCCTCTTTTCTGCTTTTCTTCTCCAAAAATCTAAACGCAGCTTTTCTCCTCCAAAAATCTAAACGCAAAAACCAGATTTAGATCTAGATCTGGCTAATGATGACACTGATGCACATAGGACTGATTTGATGACCATAACCAGGTTTGTATTGAATGAGCAGTCCAATTGTCCAAGCACGCAGAATCTCGCAGGGATTTCACTATCTTGCTCAATCACATTGTTTTGCTCAATCTTGCTCAATCCGTAGAGTTCTTTACTTCTTTTCTTTTCTTGAGCATTTTCCCTCTTTTCTAAAAACAGAGGCAAAAAGATGAAACCTTGTGTTTTGTCACTTACATTTTAACTACATTAAATAACTGCTTCCACTTTTTCTCTCTTTCTCTAACACATACACACACACACCAGAAAGTCTCTTCGGTAAAATGTTCACCGGAAATCAATTACCGGCCTTTCCAACCTCAAAAAACCATTTATTACGATTTTTCTTGGGTAGTGAAATCTCCTTGCACAGGCTTTGACCTCAGAAAAACTATGTATAGCAATTATGTATATATGTACATATGGTTAAATTTCTGTTAGTCATCTCTTGATTATTTCTTATTCTATGGTGGCAGAGGATTTAGTAATTTGGATAGATGATGTATTACATTATTTTTACTCTTATGATGTCTTAATTTAGTTTGGAATTGATTCTATTAAAAATCACAGCCGGTTAATCAATAAATGGGAATTAAATTTCAGGTCGTTTCAGGTCAACCCGCTTGACCCGCCAACCTGAAACTTTCGGGTTCATGTCAGCATACCTGACCCGTCATGGGTTGACGGGCCGGGTTCGGGTCAACAGATTTTCTGACGGGTCGGATCTTGATCGGACCCGTCAAGCTGATTTGGACCCAATTGCCACCCCTAGGTTGGTCCATGTAAAAATTTCGTTCGGTGAATGTAAAGATCTCCATCCTAGTATAATTTACTATAACTCGGAATAAACGTAGGCTTAGTAATCTGGTCTTGCCCACTGAATATATTATTTAATTCCCTAAATCTTGTTGAATTGTTAAGTCAATTTTTCTTTTTAAGTGTTAAACATTACTTCTAGAGTTGCACACGTTGTCCTTTTGCGAGCCCAATCTCCTATTTGTGGTACACTCATTATAGGGTAACAAAGCTAAAACAAAAATTCGAGAACTTAATGAGACTGAATATTAGACATTAATGGTACTTATTCTTAAGTTAAGAATACAAAGCTGGATGGAAAAGGAGGAAAGGGATGATAGCAGATTCGTTCTATTCTGCTATCGACAAAGATAGATGATAGATCAAGGGACAAAATTTACAAAAGCTTCTACTAAACAAAATTCCATGAACTCCAATTAGCAAGACTTTCAGCTAACCGGAGTTTGTCGAGGCATACCTTTTCCCCAAACCTTCAACTAAACAAAATTCCATGAACTCCAATCAGCAAGACTTTCAGCTAACAGGAGTTTGTCGATGCATACCTTTTCCCCAAACCTATAAGAAAACCTCAAAACTCCTTGTGAATTCACAGAACCCTTTTGCACAGGATGACTCACAACAGCACTGCCCCCAACAGGATATGCATAATCAAACAAATCTTTCATGGAGGTATGAACTTCTCCTATGTACCTATCCCCTAGTTTACGTTTACAGTACAGTTTAATGACGAGCATAGTGTTGAAATGTTGTACCATGGACTCATTTATGGTGTACTTCAAAGTGAAATTCCATGCAGGGTTGACCTCGCCATGCTTGTCTGCTGGAGTTCTCCTCTCTGCTTCTTGGCTGCTTCCCCCTATTGAAACCCTCAAGTAAACTTTCATCTTGAAAAATTTTCGAACATCTTCCAAGTCATTTGCTGACAAAAGGGTTATCTCAAATTTTCTGCAGTCCATCTTTTGGAGTTAATTCGCAGAAATTGGAATAACAACAGGCAGAAGAAAGAAGACGCGCTTTTTTTTTTGGGTTAAGTGGGAGTCCAAGTTATGAAGCATACGCTAACCACCGCAAGTATTGATTTATAGACATAGCATTGCTGACTCGACTATGAGATGAGAAATTCTGAAGCAGTTTCGTCATAAGCCTCTCTTTCTATGAAATCATTCACGTATGGACTAATTTCATTTTGTACCCCTAAACTTATACCATTTCATTTTGCATCTTAACTTTAATTTATACTTTGCGCCCCAACTTCTTAGATTTGTCTCATTTAATTTCAATCAATAACAACGTTAACAAAAACAAACTGAACAGAGCATCATATACACAATGTATATCTTAGTCACAAGAATAGATAGCAGTGTATTTACCATCATCTCACAATTCCTATTTATCATACAAAAAGCACATTTTGTGCATAATCCTCTATTTCATTAATTTTCCTAGCGTTGTTATCGATTGGATTTAAGTTGGAAACGTTAAACTTTAAAGTATTCAAAATTAAAACTTAATATATAACGTGAGAATGGAGCACAAGTTTGGATAGTACAAAGTAGAATTAGTCCTCCATGTATTGACTAGTAAAAATAGAATAAAGGACAAACAGGAGTTTATACGCTAAACGTTTTCATCAGCCTCAGTGTGTCTTTTTGAGTAGTATTGTTAAAGTACTAATCATTTCATTACTTTCTCTTTGGTTGTGGTTGACGCAAAAAAACTGCGCACTTCTGCGCAGTTTCATCATTTAGCTAATTTTCTGTGAATCTCATCTATTGAGCAATAAAAATTGACTGAAGTCAACCATGAAAATTCAGTAGATGCTATAAAATATTAAATCCGTTTTGGTAGAAGGTTGGAGGTCGGAATCTTAGTCCCCACATATTAGAATTTAATGGTTTGAACCATTCAACTCAAGAATTTTTTACTTTGTCCATATCCTGGCTAGAAGCTGAAGGGCCTTAGATGTTTAATAAGGATTGGGGCATCTACAACCCAGAAAAGACAACTAAGTTTGGTCAACCGTGAAATGTTTTCTACCCAATATAATTCATATACGAAACCTGCTCTGACATTGCGTGATACAATGAACTCTCGTTACATTTTGAACAACAAAAAAAATTTCTACATCAATGTCTCACCAACCAAGCTATCTTTAAGTTTTTTTCTTTTCAATAGTTGTTGACATGCACTTTGTCGCGCAGAAATTTCCAGCTTTTTCAGCAACTAAGAATTTATGTAATGGTCTAATTTCATTTAACGGTTTTCATTGAACCTTTCGATTGACTTCTTTGAAAAGAAAAAAAAAAAAGTCTATCATTTTGAATCTAAGAACTCCAATCTAACTACGTGCAAGGACAAATAGAATTTTTGGGATCCAAAGTGTCACAAGTACAATAGGCAGGATAAAGAACACTATGGGCCCCTATTTTGACCAAACAAGTTTTTGCCAAATTATCTGCTACAAAGTTTTTTAACAACTTTAACAAGCAGTAACATTAAAAAACTTCTCGAAATTTTTTAAAATATACATTTCAATATTCAAAAAATTTATACATTTAAATTTTTGTTTAATATTTTATAATAAATTACAGTAAAATTTTAGGGACAAGCAATATAGAAAACGTAAATTTTCCAAACGAAGCAATTTTCGCCTCGTCAAAGCCTGCAAATGATCAATTCAAGAAGGTTTATACACCTTTTCTTGACGCTTTCGCCTAAGATTAAAGTGTAGTGTAGGCATCTGTTTTTCTTATCGTTAAATAATTGAAACGTGGGCCAATTATTAGATGAATTTTTCTGGACAGAAGGCCCATGACAGTAGCCTAGCTAAACGGGCTTTCGAGCGTCGTCCAAGCGTTGCATCTGCTACGATGGCCTGGCACAGGCCCAGCAACAAAAAAAAAAAAAAAAATCTTAGAAAGTTATTTTTTCTTGAAGTATGATAATTATTCGAATAAAAAACATTATTCAATGACTCCTTAGGCTATCGGCCACCACAAAAGATCTAAGTTTTTATAAGGTTGAAAGTTAAGATTCAAATTGTACCTCCCATCACTTTTGTCACATACATATGGTTTCTCCAAATTCATTAAATGTATATAGTGTATCCGTTTTGTTCAATGGTAGTTTAATCCCCGTCATTCTCCAATGATCAAGTTGGGGCTCCTTAGTATAGGCTAGGTTCAGTCCAATTTAGTTCCTTTCTAATAGATTCTCTCTCCATTTCTCCTACAATACACATCTAGATGCATGACACATGTCTTCATCTTTTAACAAGAGTTAGGATTAGTCAAATTTAAAATAATCATGTCCTTTTCGAATAAACATTTCTTCATTTATTAATAAGGATTAGAATTAGTCAAATTTAAAATGATCATGTCCTTTTCTTGTAAATGAAAACACGTGTCATGTATTTAGATATGCATTGTGGGAGGATTAGAATTAGTTAAATTAAGTTCAATCCTGGTTGGTTCCCAATGGCCTCGTTGGGCCTCCTAGAATAGGTTAGAGTAGGAGTAAAACAGATATTTCCAATTAACCAAATAAAAAAAAAAGAGTATCATTTTGTAATATTTTGTCAATTTTCTTTTTTTTTTTTGGTTCAAGAATCAAAAAATTTATTAAAGCAATTGTTAATAGCCAATTAATTTTATGCTTGGTTAGCAAGTCAACTAGCTTTATCTATATTGCAAAATCAAAACTTTCTGTTCTTAGAAAAGCTTTTATTGGGATTCAAATGCAGAATCAAACACAATGCATTGTGATATGAAGAATTCAACAATTTATTAAATTCAAGAGTAAAAAAAATGCACATGAAATGAGTGAAACACGAATTAACACATAATGCGACTTAATTATCAGACATGCATTCATGGAAAGAAAAACCACTTCTTCAATATCACGATATCACGAAAAGACAATTATGAAACTTCTATATAACGCAAAAACTTGCATTTCCTTTGTCACTTTTCTCTTTTCTTGTTTTTCCCCTTTTTCACTTTCCAAAACGGTACATTAAATCATAATTAAATGATTTAATTGCGTGTTTTAACTTTGACCAAAAAAAATTGCGTGTTTCAATGGCATTCAACTTTCAGGCAGTATGAAAAGAATTGAAATCTTAATAGTCAAGCAGCAACTGAAGATGCATAATACCCAATTTCGTGCACGGCTACTGCAGGTAACATGCATGGTCAATTTTGTCTACATTTGAGGTAGAAAATTGTAAATTTGTCCCTTCTACTGTCCTAACATTTTGGAATTTCTGATTATTTTCAACGAATATTTGCTATCAAAATTATTTCTATGCTTCTTGGAACTTCTGGGGCGTGGTACGTGGACTAAAGTTTCATGATGTTTGTATGAATTTCAATTCTATGGTTTGCTTCCTTTTTTTCTTTTTCAAGCCAATGTAGATGGTTTCAAATTAAGAGCTTAATACATTATTTCGAAATGATTCTTTCAATAACAAAAATTTTGAACCTGAAACAAATTTGAAATAAAGAAACATCAGTGGTTATGTTATCATTTTCAGGTACCAATTAAAGAAAGGGTTAATAATGCTTTGCCCCTATGAACTTAGTGGGTTGTCCTATTTTACCCCCTTCAACCTAAAATATATACACTTTACCCCCATGAAGAGTGCTCAAAGTTAGAAACTAAAAAAAATTGTGTGTAATGGCATTATTGCCTTTTTATTTATGAAATTATCTAAAACTTAATATTATTTCTTTTCATTGTTAAAAAATATATATCTTTTTTGTTGTATCAACTATACAACAATCTCAAAAAAAAAAAACTAAAATAAACCTTATATTTAGCTTATATCCTTAAAATTTTTCATGGTAGGCTAGTATTTACTTTTATATATGTTTTGTTCAATTTAATATACTTTAAGTCAAACAAAAAGGATAAATAACATAGTATTAAAATAAATATAATTGCTAAATTTCCTTTTGAAAAAGAGGTAATACTAAACTTGTTTTTTTAGAAAAGTATTTTGTTATTATTTAGTTTACGTGAACTTTTAGACTAATAATTTTTTCATTTTTCGTTGTTATATTTATAGTTTACTATTATTACCTTTTATTTTTTAAAAAATGAAATTTGATTTAATCTCCATTTTCCTTCTTTAATTTTAAAAATAAAGCATATCAACCATTTTTGACAAACTTGATTAAGAACTTAATATTGGACTAATTTGATAAGTAAAAATGACAATAATATTAGTCTAAAAGTTTAAATAAATTATAATAATAAAAACTGCTTTAAAAATGAGTTTAGTTGATGTGGACATCAAGGTCATGATGGACTCAAGGGTCCAAGAACCAGCTCATTTCAAGTTCAAGTTCAAATTCAAACTCAAGAGCTTGTTGGATAAGCCGTTCAAGTTGATAAGTGCACATTTTGTGTGTTTTTAATGTGTTTTATTATTTAGTTTTAGTGTGTTTTTATCTATTTTTATAGCTAATTAACTAAGATTCTAGTGAAAATATGCTTTTTATGGTCTAAGTGGTAAAAATTGCATTTCTATGGACTAAAGTGGTGAAAACTTCATATTTTCATAGGTTTAAGGATTCAATCATCAAGTGGAGTAACTTGAGAAGATAATTGGATGAATTTTGATGATTAGAGGTGACTTGAAAAAGACATGAAGTGCAAAATACTAAAAAAAACAAATGCAATCAAGCTCTAAAGAAAGGGAGTTTTCCAACTTTGATATCTGTTGATATTTCGGCTATATATTGAGTTACAAGTATCAGATTGAGATGATTCTTGAGTCATTTTGAAGCTAACACATAGCTCTACATTTGTTATGGAGACTTCAAAGTCCAGTTTAGTCATTGTCATTGTCAAAATGTTGAAATACAGAAGTGTATTTTCATTGTCAAAAGCTGAAACAAAGTTCTAACTAGTCAAGGGTAGTTTGGTCATCTATCTGTCTACAGAGCTCCAAATTAGATGATTCTAGATGCATTCGAAAGCTAACTCAAAAGGCTACAATTTCGTGTTTTGTACAAGAGCTAGTTCAGCCTCCATCAGTGAGAAAATATCAATTGAAGCGGTACTAAAGTCACAGAAGTGAAAACATGAGCTCAAGAAAACGTGGCATCAGGTCACATATTCATGAGGTCATGTATCCTCCTCTGTTTTTCTGCAACTTATTCATCAACTTGCCATACTTTCATACAACTTTTTCAACTCAATTCCAGCTAATAATTTCGGCTGTATCTGATGAAGAAGAATGTGGAAATTTGGAGAAACAACTTTTGGAGATTTCAAGAGCCAACTTTGACAACTAGAAACAACTCATTTGGGGATTGAATCTCTCTATAAATAGAAGCCTTGGAGAACATTTTGAGAAGGCTGGAGAAACTCCACAAAAATATAGTTTTCACTAGTTTTTCTTAGTTCATTAATATAGTATAGTTAAAGTAGTTCATCCTTCTTGTATTTGTAGTTAGATTTGGATGAAGAATTGAGGAGCAAAGATGGAGAATTTGAAACTCATGTGACAAGGGTGACTTCTCTCCTATCACTTTCTCTTTTGTATTTAAGTTCATGTTTAGCTATAATACAAGTTTGGATCTTGTTTTCATCTTTTTCATGTTTAGTTAAAGTTTATGCATAGAGTTATGGATGAACTTTCTATCTTGTTAGTGATATTTACTTGGTTATTTGATGATGTTATTTTGCGCAAGTTATTTATCACTTTTGCTTATCTAATCATGATTAACCGCCCATTAGTTGTGATAATCTTAAGATTTTAAGTTTGTAATAAGAATTGAAAGTTAACACTAGTTCAAGAAAGTAATAAATTTAGGGAGTTCACTCACGAGTGTAGAGGAGCACCTATGTGACTTTGGTGACTTGTTTCATGTAATTTCATAGAGGTAATTAACTTGTAACTAATTTCATAATCACGAGAGTAGATATGGCTTAGATACAAGTATAGTAGAATCACTATGAGAGTAGGTTTTATATACATTCAGAAATTACGTTATAACTAACTAAAATAATAGCATTCATTTAACCGGTAATTTCATTTGCAAAAGTAGTAAGGAATTCCATACCTCTAGGAGCTTTATATTGTTATTTTTATTACTTTTATCTTATGTTTATAGTGTAGAGTTAATTTCTTGCACTTGTGATAGTCTAAATAATAAAGGAGTTCGAAAACCATCAGTAATTGACAATCTTCTCTGTGGGTTCGACCCTTAATATTCGATACTCAATCTCGACTCGTATAGTTGCGAAAAATCGTGTGTGGGGTATTTAGCATTTTATAAATTTAAAACTTGACTGTGGATGAGTTAATTGATATGTGTATATGCCGCACTCCTCACAAGTCAAAGGAAACTCGTGCTAAATGGATTAAGGAGCTTGAAAGACGTTGGCATAGCTCGAGAAAGAATAAAGTTGATTATTGCCATATTTTGTACTTGTTAGTTCATCTATTCTTGTTTTAACACTTGTGAATGCTTGATCACCATTTGCAAACCATAATAGTTGCTAATATATGAAAGTAGATAACAAGGATAGAAATGGAATAAGTGAAACCTAAGGAGTAGGCACATGTTAGAGCAGTTATTTAGCATATTTTGCACTATTATTATATCCTAATTTTGGCTACTCATGGTGCTAAGAATTGGAAATTTGCTTATATTTCATATTTGTGTAAATTGTAGGTGGTTGGTGTTAAAAGTAATCTTTTGAGGCAAATTTCTAGAAGACCTTTTATTTTAGGACATACCCACGCCAGAAATTGTAAATGACTCTCCAAAAGCCGGACCCGCAGGCTTGGTGACAGCAGGAGAACTAAATAAGGAACCAGGTCCACGTGCACCGGATGCGTGGGATTAAAACCCCAAAAAGGAAAAGCTTTGCTTCAGACTCTTTGTGGAATTCTACTGCAGTGGCTATAAAAGGCAAAAGAAAGCCAGATTCACGGACGAAAAGAATTAGATTAGCTTTTCGTTTTCTTTTTCCTCTCTGTCAGAGATTGAAGACTTTTCTCTTGCTTTTTAGACTCTGTACGATTCGACGAGTGCTTTTCTTTTACTTTTTGCTTTGGCACGAACCCCAACGGAGAGAATGACTTCTGCAATTTTGCATGAAATTTCCTCCATGAAGATGAAATAACTCATTTTTCTAGTCAAGGGTTAATTTGAAGACGCGGTTCCAAATATCTGTGAGATCGAATTATTTTACTTATTTCTTTTATTCATTGGTATTCGTACGTTTTCTGGTTTAATTGCTTATGATTGTTTTGTTATTTGAATATCAAGGGCCCGATATTTGAATTAACCTAATAATCTACTGTCATATTAATTGATTGAATCCGTAATTATTCAATTGATTAATACCAGTGACGACTAGCGTGATTGATTTTTTGTTAGGGAAACGTATGATCTAATTTAAACAAACTCTCGTAACGTGTTTGTTAGTTAGGGTTGGGCTTTTCTAATTATTAATGCAATCGAGAAATTAAATCCTACGGTCATACCTCGGGTTGTTTCTTGGTTAGAGAAATAGTCAACGGTCGTACCTTGGCTATCGATAAAGTAAGAAAAAGTTGGTTATCAGAGCTTGTTGATGGTTATAACCAATCTAGTAATGAGTAATTGAATTATCTTTGCATCGATGATCAGTTGAATGGACCGTGTCTGAAAAGTTGCACCTTTGGCTAGAACCGTATTGGCTATTGATTAATTCTTGTTTAATTCTATCAGTAGTTTCATTAGTTAGTTAATTAATTATTTTATATTCTCCAAAAATCCCCCATACTTCGGACTCTGGAGGAAACAAATTATCCCCAATCCCTGTGAATTTGACCAAACTCACCGCTATATACAAAATTTGTATTTTTCTTGAGTAGGTAATTATTATTGTACAGGCTCGGCACCTGTCAATTTTTGGCGCTGTTGCCGGGGACTGGTGCCTGATTAATTTGTTTCTTTTTGAGTTCTTTATTTTTTCTTTTCATTTTCTTTATTTTTCTCTTAATTTTTTTATATATAGTTTATGGCTGCTAACATTCCGTATTTTGGTGATAGACTAAATTTTATTTCTTGAAGGGGTTATAAGACTCATGCTTTTTCTAATGATCAGTGGGTTGTTGCAAATTGTGGAAGTTATTTTATCTCAGATCATTCAGCCGACATGTGCCCTGCATTGCAAGATGGTCTAAGTGCTCCATTAGATACTATTGGAAATTTTTCGCCTCAATATCAAACGTGGTATGACCCTTATTCAAACGGGTATGATCAAGGATGGTGGGATGATTCCAATTTTAATTTTGAACAAAGGCCAATAGATTTTCAACAGCTAGAGTCTCAAGAACCGTCACCCATGTCAGGTATGTCTCTTGAAGAAATAGTTGAATCACTAGCTAGTAACACATATCTACTTCAACAGGAGACACATCAACTTCAGCAGGAGACACATCTACTACAACAGGTGACAATGAATTTTCATCAGGAGACACAAGTGAGCATGTGTAACCTGGCAGATCAAATGGATCAATTGACATCTAGGATAACGCAATTGACTTCTCGAATGAGTGAAGAATTGCCCTCAGCGACTATTATCGACCATGAAGAAGATGAGGATGTAATTATCTTGACAAACGACATGGAACTACAAGAGTCTCATGAAGAAGAATCTAAAGATGCAGTTGAAAAGGGAATTGAAGTACAAGAAAAGGAACCCCAATATCAAATTGTTCAAGTGGATGAATCCAGTGAACAATCTCTAAATGCGGTGACATCTTCTCCATCCCTTAATCAATATTTCCTAACTATAATTCTTTAATTCCTGTTGGTGAGATTGATTTTATCATACCAGACGATTTTGAGTTTCATGACAGGAATAAGTTAAGAGTTGCGATGGCAAAATATCTCGAACCAGTAAATGCTCGTGATGGGGGAGTGAGTGAAGATTTAAGGTCATTACTTGTTTGTTTGGCGACATCTACTAGTCCATGGAGGACCGTAGTTCGTGTGCTCAAGAATTACTCTATTTACAAGGGCTATCAGGATTATATAGAAGATGAAGCATCGAAACGAGCTATACGATTTTATCCTCCATGAATAAACATGGTGATATCTAGCCAAAGACATTAAAGAAATGCGCTACTTGGGAGGCAACCCAAGGCCTTTGTTTTAGTTTCCTTATATTTTTGAAATTTTTGTTAAGTGTTAGTGTCATTTAGTGGGTTATTATTTTGTGGCAGGAAGCTGACAGTTAGACATGCCCACTCTAGTTGGTCATGCCTAAGGAATGAAGCTTTGGAATTGACGATCAGAAGACTATAGCTTCCAAGGCGTGCCCACGCCTTCCAGCCTTTGAGCCAACGAAAGTCAAAGATTGACCAGGACCCTCTCTAATCCCACTTTCTACTTTTCTCTTTTCTTGTCTTGTATGGTCTTGTCAATTTCCATTGTCTCAGCTTTTACTTTTCAATCTTCTTTGTTTTGTCTTAGTCCCAGGATTCCCCCTTGTCCACCGCCGCTAGAAACTCTCTCTCTCATCAGACAGTTTTCTTTGCTCACATTGGATTCCAGCCACCTCACCCTCCTCGACCTTAGTGTCTCGCTGCACCCTCTCAGTGGTCAGGAAAGTTTCTCTCCTTTTCTCCTTATACTTCATTCATCTTTTCTACATTGAGGGCAATGTAGGTATTAGGTGTGGGGGATGGCTTCCATTATTATCTCCTTTTGCTTTGCTTTTAAAAAAAAAAAAGAGAAACACAAAAAAAAGAGGAGGAGAATGAAAAAAAAGAAAGAAAAAAGAAAAGAAAAAAAGTGTAGTTAGTTGACTTCTCTAGTCCTACATTTGTTAACTGCTAGAGCATGTTGCTATAATAGATTGCACAATCAAGGTGCACGGGTATGTGGTTATATATACTAGCTATGCATTTTGTTTCTCCTTGACAATAGTGTTGAATGTTGAATATGCTGGACGTGACCCATTCTTGAAACTTTTGGGAACTTTTGAGCCTTATATGAGCACATTATTCTTGTTTGCTCTATTTTTGTTTCATTGAGTGGGTATCATGCATGGTATCGGCATTCTAGAACTTGCTATTTTGTACATGTCGAGACCACATTTTGTTGAATTGGATGCATTTGAAATGATAAGGGCTGTCGCGCCCCACTTTTTTTGGAAAAAATAAAATAATTGTTTTTTTGTTGAATTTTACTGATTTGGGAAAAATGAATTTTTTGTTGATAAAAACAAAAATGGGTCTAAATGGGACTTTTGAAAATGCGACGATTTGACCCAAGAAAAATAGTTCAAAAAGGGTTTTTCTTATATGAAAAATGGAGTCGCCACTTGGTATAGAGTTAGGGTGTACCAAGTCACCCAAAAAATGAAATTTTTAAAGAAAAAAGTAAGAAAACCCTTTTTAAACGACTCCTAGTCCACGTAAAACAAAGAAAAAGGTTCGGGAGTCACATTTGACAAAGGGGAAGGCAAGGATAAAAATCCAAGGCACCCCTTCGACCTAGCCAAGGCTAGTTGCGTGATTTAACCCTTATTTTCCTATATTTTCTACCCAAAGTATGTATTGCAAATTGGATTTGACTAATGGATGAGAAATGCAATCCTAAAGTATAGAAATGTCTCTGATGAGGCTTTTGATCCCATTCACATGAATTGTGAAGGTCAATAAGGAAAGACCTCATAGAAAATCATGAATGATGCAAATGAGGACTCAAATGAGAGTGTAAGTGTGCAAAGTGTAGAAAAAAGGTGCATGTGTGCAATTTGAAAGTATTTGTGTGCAAATGAATAAAAACATAAATGCTCGTGTGCAAGTGAATGAAAATAGTAAATATATAAGTAAAATAGGTGCAATGTGTGAAGTGAAAAGTAAAGAAAGTGAATGAGTGTGTGAATATGACATGTGGATTTAAAATATATAATTAGTGAGGAAAATAGTGAGAAAATGATATGAAAATGCATGAACTTAGAGGAATGCATCAGGTCGGGTACGGGAATGACCCCTAGCTTTGTGATTTTAATTTTCCCTTTGATTAGAAGGAAAAACTAGCGTGCTAAGGCTATTTTGAAGCCACACTCGCTCGTTTCCCTTACCCAAGGGGGTTCCTCAGGCAAATGGACCCTATAACTTAGCATGAAATGCAAAGGCCTAAAATGAAAGGGAAAAGGTTAGAGGGACATGCCAAATGCCATAAAAACTAAAAAAATGCATGAAATGTAGTGGAGCATGCGAACATGTATTAACGAGGGGAAAACCCTAAGGGTCTAGCGTTGGACTAGCCCATTCTACGAATTCCGACTAGCATTGGACTAGCGGAAACGTACATTCATCCATCACATCCATTTATAAATATGGAAATCAAGTAGACATGCAAAATCACTTATAACACGTAACACATAACACTTAGCATGCTCGACTAGATGCAATAGCTTAATAAAGCAAATTAAACACATAGCAACTAAGCATGCAAGACAAATAAGACGATTAAAGCCCTAACTATTACATTTGCTAGCTAAAACAAAGGGGAAAGGGAAAATGGACCAAATTACTTGCTATGCCCTATCTATTACAAGCCAAAAGGTGTACATATACCCCATAAATGAAAATAAAAGAAAGATTTAAAAATGAAATAAAAGTAAATAAATGAAAGGCACTAATAAACATTTAAGAAAACCAAGTAGGCATGCAATTTTCATTTAACAAGTTGGATCACATAGGGAGATACACAAAAAAGATAAAAGAAAGTATACCGTCCCCTTTTGTGGTGCTAATAAGTTGGAAAAGGTTCTAAATTGGAGCTACAACCACTAAACAAAGGATTAATGCACCAATTTAATAGTAAATCAAACAACACAAATTCTTCAAAAACAAAAATTGAAGAACCACTAATAACTATGAAATTGAACCATTAGATCCCTATTAAAATCAAGTTTGACCAATTCGCTACTGTGAGTCAAGTATCCTTCTCCACTACACTCAAAGGAAGCAGGTAATGCAGCAAAAGCAAGAGACAAAGCATCACTTTAATCAAGAAATAATTACAAAAGATAAAAGTAAACATGAAATTGGATCAATTCAAGGCATTTAAAGGAAGGTGAACAGCCCATGTAAAATTTAAAACAAGTAGTGACTTGATTGCAAAAACTAAAGGAATTTGAGAGGTCAATTTGATTGGTTTTCCCAATTTTTTTGGGTCATACTGGCATAAGGGGAAACTTGAGGGGGTTAAGAGGCAATTTTGAAACAATTTTTCCATGCAAATTCATGCAAGCTACGTGAGACTTAAACTACTGCAACTAAAAATGCAACATGCTCTCTTTTGCTTCCAAGACAAAACCAAACGCACAGCTTATTGTTCAAGCTCGGATTTCAAACCCAAACACACAACTTTAATCTAGACCCAAACTTCATATTCACCACCATCCAATCAGGTAGAAAATTTAGAAAAATTCCATACAAAATTCTGGGCAAGTATTCAAACATTGAAAGAACGAAACTGCTGCAATTTTTCTTAGTTTCACCTATCAAGATCAAATTCAGATTCAAACCTCTACCTTAACCAAAGTTTCCTTGATCTAACACCTGAACTCTGAACTAAACAAACAAGGCATCGACAATCAAACAAACAAAGACGCAAGAAGGAGTTCAAAAATAGAAAAAGCTGATGCAAAATTTCTGGAACAACACTCAAACACAGTTTTTTTTCCAGCACTTTGTTGGTCATAATCCAGTTTTTTTTTCGGCCAAAGCCTTGTATTTGGCACTCAAATCCAACATGCAACTCCCTAACTAACTGATTAACATATCTAGTTCAGAAAACAACTTCAATCATCAACACAAAATCATCTAAAAATTTCCAGAAACATCCAATAAGCCTCGGATGAACGTGCACTTGGCAGAATTCAATTTCATTTTATTTTTCTGCTTTAAACCCGTTAATTAACTATAGGCAGAACTTAATCATCTTGTAGTTTACTAGTTAGTCGTAGTTAGAGGTTCAAAACAGCAAAATTATACCCAATGAAACTACATGACTCAAGACAAATCTCGGCAGAATCCTTTCAGCAAAACAGAATTTTTCTAAACTCCTTAATTCATCACCCAAATACATAAAATTATCATGCAAAGCCTTAATCATAATAATCATCCAAAAATTCAGTTACTTAAACATCATTTCATGCTCGAATTACTTCAGCAAAACAACATTGAAGCTGCGGTATCCACTCAGCTTCTCGGCAGAAACAATTACTTCCAAGACAGATTTTCTAATGTTTTGATTTCATCATCCGATGGTTTAAGATCATCACGCAAAGCTCAATTATCATGGTATTAACTAGTTATTCATGGTTACAAACTCAAAACAACGAAATTGAATCACATGAAGCTGCAAAAATGCAGGACAAGCTCTCGGCTGCAACAATTCATAAGAACAGAATTTCTTCTTCTAAATCACTTGTCCGGATGTTTGAAACCCATATGCGAGGCCCTAACCGCATTAATCATCCCAGATTTAGATAGCTAATCATGAATACAATTCCGAATTATCACAAGAAAGCAGATTTCATCAAGCATGTCTTAATCAGTTCTCGGAAATCCAATTTCAGCACACGTCAGATTTTTCTTTTCCTAAATTCCTCATTCATTGCCTAAGCTTCACATGCAGGGCCCTAGATAGCTTAATCCACCATTGGTCAGTTAGTTTTAGTTCAGAAATTACCTCACCGATGACTCACTCGCGTGGCAAGGAAGCTGAAAATTTTCTCTCGGCTTCGTACGCTGGTTTGGTTGTTGCAGAACCGCAGCTCACCAGCTCTCCCTCTCTTGTTCACACGCGAACTGGGGTAATGGTTCTGGTTGGATGTTGCAGTTGCGATGGAGTTGGGAACCAGAAATGGTTGCAGCTCGCGGACAGAACCAGAAATCTTCCTCTCGGCTCCAGAGTGCAGCTCGGCCTCTCCCTCTCCCTCGGTCGATATTCCAAGGAAGCTACTCACTCACGGCTCACAGATGGAATAAATACAACATAGCAAGTCTCACCCTTTTTTCCCTCAGCTCCCGAACAGAAAATGAACCAAGCCCAGAGTTCGGCTCTCTTTCAGTCGTTAATTACAATGACCCCCCTTTCTCCCTAGCTCACGGCAGTAAAATGGAAATGGATTGTGGCCGACCCAATGAAACCGAAGTCCTCTCTTCTGCTGTAGTGAGTTGGGAGTCGTGTGCATTAGTGGATGATGGAACCGGCAATAAGGATGGAAGGTGCTGGAATGTGAAGTGGAAAATGGAACCGGCAGAAGGAAGGAAGGTGCTAGTATATGGAGTGGAAAAATGGATTCGGCAGAAGTGGAGTTGTGATTTTTTTGATTTTGATTTTTTCCCTTTTTGAAATTAATTGAATAAAACTGATAATAAAAATAGATAACAAACAACAAAAACAACAGAAAGAGTAATTTAATTAACATAGAGTAGAAACTAAATAAACTAGAATCAACAAAACACAATTTTCCATTTTCATCAATTTTCATCATTTTCTTTTTTTTCTTTTCCTCAACTTAATAATTTAACAAAAATAATAGTAAAACTAAATAAAAACAACAATTTTAATTACAAACACATCAAAGTAAACAAACTAAAATAACAAAGTTATCATTTTCGATTTTTCTTTCATTTTCATTATTTTTCATCATTTTCCCTTTTTCTTTTTCAAAAATAAAATAACCAAAATAAACAAAATGCCAAAAGATTGAATTTAAGAGGAATGAACGTATTTTGTGAACCATTTCCTTTTTTCTCTTTTTTCATTTTTTTCATGATTTTTCATTTTTCTTCAAGAAAACATTGAATAAAAACAAAAATGACTAAAACATATTTTTGATGTTTTCCTTTTCTTTTTCCTAAAATCTCTATGCTAATTTTAAACTTAAAAGCTAAAACTAAAAACTAAAACTAAAAGTAAACAAGAATAAATAGCAAATGAAATAGGTCAACTAAAAGGGCGAAAATGAATAAAACTAAAATATCATAACACACAATAACGAACTAAAATGCAAGCAATCTAAAATAAAAATCATGAAGTAGATGCCACATATAAATTATTCAAAATTTGGTGTCTACAGTTTGCCCCTCTTTGTCTGAGTTTTGAAAAAACTTGAGACAAAGAAGTGGACACCAAATACTTACCTGTGTTATTTGGCTGCAAAAGGATTCCAATGAACAAATGGGATAGACCCGGACAGAAATGTAAAATTGGGATAGACCCACGGGATAGACCCGGACTGGAATGTAAATTTGGGATAGACCCACGGGATAGACCCGGACAGAAATTTAAAATTGGGATAGACCCACGGGATAGACCCGGACAGAAATGTAAATTTTGGGATAGACCCACGGGATAGACCCGGACAGAAATGTAAATTTGGGATAGACCCACGGGATAGACCCAGACAGAAATAGACCCGGACAAAATTTAAAATTGGGATAGACCCACGGGATAGACCCGGACAGAAATGTAAATTTTGGGATAGACCCACGGGATAGACCCGGACAGAAATGAAAAATTGGGATAGACCCACGGGATAGACCCGGACAGAAATTTAAAATTGGGATAGACCCACGGAATTTTTAAACAATGAATTGAGTTCTTACCTGAGAGTAGTTCAAACTTTTGTACCAAGAGGGAGATTTGGATCTCTATGGCTAGAACGATAGCTGATGTTGTTCCTTATGACCCAATCTTTGCCAAATTATCACTCCGTCTTTGCTTACTGGGGAACTTTTCTGACGT
The DNA here is from genome assembly GCF_003713205.1 of Coffea eugenioides. Taxonomy (NCBI): domain Eukaryota; kingdom Viridiplantae; phylum Streptophyta; class Magnoliopsida; order Gentianales; family Rubiaceae; genus Coffea; species Coffea eugenioides. Next base: position 28,009,780 of record NC_040044.1, on the reverse strand, counting down.
CGATTCAGGTGCTAAAAGAAGTGTGGTTGTTTGTGTTTGTAAATGCAATGTTCCTGCAAGACAAGAAGAAATAATGGACTTGCCACCATCATTCGATCCGGTTTGCCTTGAGAATCGTGTAAACATGAGTCTTTTGATGCCTTTGCCAACTTTTGCTGCGGCATCTGCCTTGGTTGAATTTGTAATCTTGAAACCTTTCGATTCCGGAGACCAATAAAATGCGCATTTACCATGTCACCAAATCCATGTAGCAGCTTGGTTGCATTTTACTCACTTTAAAAGATGATTGAATCCCATATTCTTGCACAAACCTTAGGGTTTATCATTCATCCGAATCCAATGGTAAAAGAATGACGCATGAAAAATCAATGCAAAATGATTTCCTATGTTATGCAGGAATGCCAAAGAATGTAAAACACCACCAACTGTGCTTAATCCTACAAAATGCCATGAATACAAATAAATGAGGAAAGATGAATTTTATAAGAATGTATTTGGAAAAGAATATTTTTACAAAGCGACACAGTTTTGGCCAACAGATGTCATATTCAAATCTCTGGATATCTTTGTTCTGGAATTTAGTATTGGCAGAAGTATGACAAAAATGAGAAGAAATCCAAATGAACCAAGTCACCAGCTGTTCCTCCTCGTGCTTGCTCGTTGCAAAAAACTTGCCTTGGCGCCCTTTCGGGTTTTCACCAAGGTTGCCCCCACCCTTTTTGTTTTTGTTTTGTTTTGTTTCGTTTGTTTTTTTTTCTTTTTTGAGGTGCCCTTTCGGGTTTTCACCTAAAAAAAAACGAAATATCTCGACCATGATCGACTCAGAAATGTGAGTTAGAGATTTCAGGCATCAGTAAAATGCACTTCCCTTGTAAGATTAGGCGAAGGCCTTATGAACATCACTTGCCAGTTGATTAGCAAAATTCCTAATAGAAATACAACAAGTGACGAAAGCCAGGACTTTGGGCTTTTGTAATGAGGTCAGGTGGGGTGTTTTCAAGAAAAGTTGAGGCTTGAAAGCAAATTTGATGAGAGGTGTGAAATAACCTGAGATTGCATCATTTTGAGATCATCTCCAAATTTTGAACAAAACTGAGGAAATTTGCCCCAGTTTAATTGAATTCTTCTCTTTGTGCTTTTCATTGCATTTTTCACTTTTGCATTTTTCTTCAAAAACTAAATTTGCCCCAGTGTGGGGTTCTCTTTTCCTTTCTGATCATCTCTTTTCATAATGAATTTGCCCCAGTGTAGGGTTTTCCTTTTCTTTCCGATCATCTCTTTTCATAATGAATTTGCCCCAGTGTGGGGTTGGCAATTCTCAGGGGCTGCCAAACGAAAATTTGTCAATTCTGATGGCTCAAAGGGGACAAGTAGGGATAAAATGCTTTAAATGTAAAAGAAGAGGGCCTGACTTGCATTTCGCCATTTGCATGAATTTCTAAGGAAAATTTGCATGATCAAATGAAAATCTTCTTGCACATATCTGATTTGATGGGTTGAGGGAATGTTTGACCATCCATTTCCGCTAAAATGAGTGTTCCGCCAGGTAATACCTTTTGGACAACGAACGGCCCTTTCTGATTTTGGGCGAATTTGTCTCTGCCTTCGTCTTGTATTGGCGAAGTTTACTTGAGTGCTTTGTCGCCTTCCTCAAAATGTATGCTGATGAAACTTCTTGTCGTAGGCTCAGGCCAGGCGTGTTTGTAACATTTCATGACAGACGGCATTCTTGGCTGAACTCCCATTAGAGTGTGCAAAGATTGAATTTCTGCTACTGCAAACGAGACTGCCTCCAACCATCTATACACCTTGACACATAGTCAAACTCTTAATCATCTCTTTTTCTGATTTTGTCCAAACGAATGCTGATATATGTCCTTTTGACCTTATTCTCAGTGCCAATGTGAACAATTGCTATGGCTTCTAGGTTTGGTTCGAATTTCTCCTCGTTTTGTTCAAGATTTTTTGAAAAAGAATCAAATACTTTCTCATTATTCACTCTCGCTTTGAAATTTGGGTTCCAAAATTCTCAAGTCGTGAGTGAGATAGAGATTGCCATTATTGAATTCCAGAAAAGTGATATCCAAAGGGTCGAATAATTTTATCTTTGGTCATTGGAAAGAATTAACGAATTTGGAATAATAAGCAAACCAATATACAACAAACAAATGAACAAGCAATATGACCGAAACAAACGAATAAACAAAATAACCTGACAAGAATGACTTGTGCATTTTCATAAAACCTTTGATTGAAAGCAAATGAAATAAAACTTAAAAAAATATTTACATGCGCAAATTTTAGTCAAAAGTAAAGATGTTTTCATTAGCTAATTACAGATGCAAAAGTTTTTCCCTCATGAATTCGCATGAATGACAAACCCCCTTCAGGTTTACCGAAACTCCTTCTGAATGGGTAGAAATTCGGCTGTCCGATTGGAAATTGATCCCTCAGGGATATCGGGAAATTCTGCATCATTTCCAAACACTTCAGCCTCACTTGATGAGTTTTTAGCAGGCTCCTTAAATTCCGTATGGTCCATAATAACCCCAATGGTGTTATCGTACTCTGGCAGGGGGTTCTTATCCACATTTGGCGCTTGTGCCTCTTTTCTTCTAATTACAATCTCTCCAGCTTCAATCATATCTTGAATTTTATGCTTGAGTGCTTTACACTCAGCAATCGGATGGCCGGGTGCCCCTGAATGATAAGCACAGACAACTTGTGGGTTATACCCAACGGGTATGCCATACGGATAGGTTGGAGGGGGAATGACACCTATTTTCCCGGCAGCCTTCAATTGGTCATATAATTGATCCAAAGGCCTGTCGAGATTGGTGAACGTGCGGTTACGTCCTGGGTTGTTGGCTTTAGGGAGTTGAGGATAGTTGTAAACGGGTCTGTTTGGCGGAGGCATTCTTGGATTGAATGGAGGCCGATGACGATTTTGGTGAGGATTTGGTTGAGAAATTTGAAAAGGAGCTAAAGGTGGGTTAGGATAGCTTGGGCGAGGTCGAGGATAATTGGTGTGATAAACAGGATGAATGTTTGAATAGTAAGGGTAAGGGTTGGAGTAGGTAGGGTATTGTCGAGGTCTGGGCTTTGAGACAGGGTTTCGATCCCAGGCAAAAGCGATTTCCCCCTCTTTCTTTTGGAATTGCTTCTTCCCATTACTACCTTGGCTTTGCAAAGCATCCAACTGCGATTTGAGGGCAGACACATTAACAATCTTTCCAGCCTTCACGAAATCATCAAATTCCTCAAGCTTATTAACAATTGCGGCAAATGAGCATCCAGTCATGCGAAAAATTTCTTCAAAGTACGGCGGATCATGTGCCTTAATGAAAGTGCGTATGATTTCGTCCTCCGTCATTGGTGGCTCGACTTTTGCAGCTATCTTCCTCCACCTCTTGGCATAAGTCTTGTGGTCCTCAGAGGGTTTTCTTTTTGTTCCTTCCAACGTGGTTCGCGTCGGAGCCAGCTCGCAATTGTACTCGTATTGCCTTACAAAAGCGTTGGACAAATCAAGCCAGGTCTTCGCTTCTTCGGGTTTCAGCTTGGAGTACCAGTCGAGTGCATCCCCCTCCAGACTTTCTGGGAATAGCCTCAAAGGCAGATTTTCATCATCTGTTGGCCTACCCAACTTGTTGGCGAACAATCTGAGGTGTGTCTTGGGATTGCCCGTTCCATCATACTTGCTGAATTTCGGGGTTTTGAACCCTTCTGGCAATTGTACATTTGGGAAAAGGCAAAGTTCATCGTAATCCAGAACTCCTTGCTTGTTCAACCCCTGATTCTTTCTTATAAACTCATCAAAACGGTCAAGGCGTTTGAGCAGCCTTATATCAACGGGAGCGGAAGAGTCCCCAATTTCTGCCTTGGTTTGAACAATATGGTCTGGTAGGAATGGCTCAGCAACAGGGTGATAAAAGGTATGTGGCTCAGGTGGTATATTCGAAGTGATTTGGGGTTGTGGGCCTTGCATGTGAGTAAGAAAAAATGAAGGATGAGGAGGGTAAGTGTATGGCAAATTTGTGGTGGGATAGGTGAAAGTTCCTTCGGGTGGAATGATGAAGGGTGGAGTAAAAGTAGTTTGGATCGTGGGCATGACCAATGGCTCTGGCCCCGATTGACTGATGAGTACAGGCTCAGGTTGAACTCCGCTACTGATAAGCTCATCGATTAATTTCTTTTGGGCGGCCATTTCAGATGCCATCTCACCAAACTTCGCAAGCATCTCAGTCAGTTGGACCCCTAAACTCGCGGTCTCAGGTTGGGCAGTTGTAGCAGACCTATCTGACGGTTCCGGCTGTGAACTCATGTTTACACGCCTCCTCTGGGCTTGACTACGGGATCGCGTTATGATGGGGCTTCGACGAGAAGCTATGTTTAAATTTACCTGAAAATTTTGGAAAGATTGCCTTTAGATTTAGCCCTTGCTTAGATATTCCAATAAAAATAAAGAAAAGGAAAAGAAAAAGGCAAGAGTTAGTAACTATCCAAAAAATTCGGATGCATGTCCTATTGGGGAGCCCTTTTTATGCCAAGGGTAGGCCTAGCATGAAAATGCGATCCTCTAGGGTAAGCACTATACAATACCTGATGGATCCAATCAGCTTATGGAGTGAAAAAATAATTTGAAAAAATTTGGCCCATTGAAATGAGAAGAGACGTTTGCCAAAATGAGGACAAAGTCCGAATAGATTGATCACCTTTGATCGATACAAGAACTTGCAAAAACGCACGGGTTTGACCTTGACGGCCTCCTATCGAAGAGATTGGAACTTGTTGATAAAATTTCTCAGTGAATTACGGGTCAAAACCCCAATTGATCAAGTGATTAGATGCAATGGACGGTTTTCTTCAAAATTGACTAGATTTCCCAATTTGGAATTTGACAATGAAACCCCAATAGGGCAAATGGATTGAATGAAGTTGACAATTTATTTAAAATCGACCAAATTACCCTAAAAAGGGAAACAGGTCAAATGAATTGAATGAAATTTATCCAAAATTAATCAGATCTCCCTAAAAAGGGTAAATTGATCAAACAGATTGATCGAAACTTGATTTATTCAAAATCGGCTCGGTTGCCCTAAAAATGGGTAAATTGGGCAAAAGACCCTAAAAAGGGTAATTTGGTCAATTGAATTGACAATTTATTCAAAAGCGACCGAATCGGTCAAAAGACCCTAAAAAGGGTAAAATGGTCAAATGAATTGACGATTTATTCAAGACCGACCGAATGACCCTAAAAAGGATAAATTGGTCAAAAGATTTGATGATTTATTCAAAATCGCCCGAATGACCCTAAAAAGGGTAAATTGGTCAAATGAATTGATGATTTATTCAAAAATCGACCAGGTGACCCTAAAAAGGGTAAATTGGTCAAATGAATTGATGATTTGTTGAATGAATTGGCAAAATGGATTGGTTGAATTGTCCGGCCATTGGTTATTTCAAAATTATTGAGGTGCATTAGTCTATGACCTTCTAAAAATCAAATTTTGGCCTCAATTTATTTATTGTCTCAATAGCAGGAATCATTTGTGAATTTCTTCAAATTAATGTCCTTCGCGCAAGGGATTTTTACCAATTTTGATAAAATGGTCAAAAAGTGATTATTAGATGCTCATATTCCAAAGATCACTCTACGAATGTGATCGGATCCTACCTTACCTTGTGCACTACCCCTTTGGATGGTACAAAATGTAAACGTGCAAGTCTCACTGGATTAAGTATCCGAGACATAAGGTGGCTTATTCCTAACCACGGGATTCCCTATGTGGCATTCCCTTTCTATGGTTTATGCAGGATGCCATTTATTAAAGCGATGTAAATATGTGACAAATATGGCCTAAAGGACATAAATAAGGCATCGGGGGAAAAAGGTCTAAAATGAAATGTATTTATTGGAAATCAAGTGTAATAACTGAAATTTAAGCATGTGAGCTATCTAGTGGGTGAGTCACTAAAAGAGTGCCAAAGAGGCCCCTTATTGCTATGGCACATGAATGCAGGCCAAGAAAACAAAAAAAATGGTTAGTGCAATTGATAGTACACATAACACATTGTAACAACAAGATAAAGCAATCAAAGCAATAAAAAGGAAAAAGGGGTTAGACCCCTCCCCTCGTGAATAGTGTCCCTAGCTTAGGATAAGGCCGACTCTACCCTAGGCAAGCTATCATGGATGCATGAGGTTGGGGTTCACTAATGCATCTAGACTCGATGAGCTCAGGTCCCCGAGCCTTCAGACTTAGAAACCAAGGGTCATCAATCCCAAGATTCTTTGTCGGTGGCTCGAGCGATTCCCCAAACACCGCTACGCACACATCGTGTCACGGCTACGTGTTTGAGTGAATCTCTCAAAACCTCAATCTTCGACCAAAAGCTAAAGGCTATCAACCAATAGCTTTAAGCGGAAGATTGAGTGACCCATTGGAACATGCTACACACACATCGTGTCGTGATCACATGTCCAAGTGAGTCACCTAATCCTAATAGGGTGGAGTGGCGTGACAAGCCACTAAAGAAAAATAAAAGGGATAAAAGAAGTAAAGCGTATGCTCGTATGCTAGTGCTTGTTTGGAGGGGAAGGGTCAAGAACCAACGCGAGGCTCTAGGGTGACCCATACCTCCCAAAATGCAATGCAAGCGCGAGATAACAAGTAAATATTCATTCAAACATACATTCGTGAGTCGAGGGATTGGTTTGATTACATACATAAGACAAAAGGTCCTAAAAATGAAAAATGCAATCCTAATATCCAAATGCAATGCATAAAAAGGGTAGAAAAAGGAAACGAATGGCTAAGTCAAATGCTTGGACCCACTTAGGAAGTCCCCAGTGGAGTCGCCAACTGTCGCGCCCCACTTTTTTTGGAAAAAATAAAATAATTGTTTTTTTGTTGAATTTTACTGATTTGGGAAAAATGAATTTTTTGTTGATAAAAACAAAAATGGGTCTAAATGGGACTTTTGAAAATGCGACGATTTGACCCAAGAAAAATAGTTCAAAAAGGGTTTTTCTTATATGAAAAATGGAGTCGCCACTTGGTATAGAGTTAGGGTGTACCAAGTCACCCAAAAAATGAAATTTTTAAAGAAAAAAGTAAGAAAACCCTTTTTAAACGACTCCTAGTCCACGTAAAACAAAGAAAAAGGTTCGGGAGTCACATTTGACAAAGGGGAAGGCAAGGATAAAAATCCAAGGCACCCCTTCGACCTAGCCAAGGCTAGTTGCGTGATTTAACCCTTATTTTCCTATATTTTCTACCCAAAGTATGTATTGCAAATTGGATTTGACTAATGGATGAGAAATGCAATCCTAAAGTATAGAAATGTCTCTGATGAGGCTTTTGATCCCATTCACATGAATTGTGAAGGTCAATAAGGAAAGACCTCATAGAAAATCATGAATGATGCAAATGAGGACTCAAATGAGAGTGTAAGTGTGCAAAGTGTAGAAAAAAGGTGCATGTGTGCAATTTGAAAGTATTTGTGTGCAAATGAATAAAAACATAAATGCTCGTGTGCAAGTGAATGAAAATAGTAAATATATAAGTAAAATAGGTGCAATGTGTGAAGTGAAAAGTAAAGAAAGTGAATGAGTGTGTGAATATGACATGTGGATTTAAAATATATAATTAGTGAGGAAAATAGTGAGAAAATGATATGAAAATGCATGAACTTAGAGGAATGCATCAGGTCGGGTACGGGAATGACCCCTAGCTTTGTGATTTTAATTTTCCCTTTGATTAGAAGGAAAAACTAGCGTGCTAAGGCTATTTTGAAACCACGCTCGCTCGTTTCCCTTACCCAAGGGGGTTCCTCAGGCAAATGGACCCTATAACTTAGCATGAAATGCAAAGGCCTAAAATGAAAGGGAAAAGGTTAGAGGGACATGCCAAATGCCATAAAAACTAAAAAAAATGCATGAAATGTAGTGGAGCATGCGAACATGTATTAACGAGGGGAAAACCCTAAGGGTCTAGCGTTGGACTAGCCCATTCTACGAATTCCGACTAGCATTGGACTAGCGGAAACGTACATTCATCCATCACATCCATTTATAAATATGGAAATCAAGTAGACATGCAAAATCACTTATAACACGTAACACATAACACTTAGCATGCTCGACTAGATGCAATAGCTTAATAAAGCAAATTAAACACATAGCAACTAAGCATGCAAGACAAATAAGACGATTAAAGCCCTAACTATTACATTTGCTAGCTAAAACAAAGGGGAAAGGGAAAATGGACCAAATTACTTGCTATGCCCTATCTATTACAAGCCAAAAGGTGTACATATACCCCATAAATGAAAATAAAAGAAAGATTTAAAAATGAAATAAAAGTAAATAAATGAAAGGCACTAATAAACATTTAAGAAAACCAAGTAGGCATGCAATTTTCATTTAACAAGTTGGATCACATAGGGAGATACACAAAAAAGATAAAAGAAAGTATACCGTCCCCTTTTGTGGTGCTAATAAGTTGGAAAAGGTTCTAAATTGGAGCTACAACCACTAAACAAAGGATTAATGCACCAATTTAATAGTAAATCAAACAACACAAATTCTTCAAAAACAAAAATTAAAGAACCACTAATAACTATGAAATTGAACCATTAGATCCCTATTAAAATCAAGTTTGACCAATTCGCTACTGTGAGTCAAGTATCCTTCTCCACTACACTCAAAGGAAGCAGGTAATGCAGCAAAAGCAAGAGACAAAGCATCACTTTAATCAAGAAATAATTACAAAAGATAAAAGTAAACATGAAATTGGATCAATTCAAGGCATTTAAAGGAGGGTGAACAGCCCATGTAAAATTTAAAACAAGTAGTGACTTGATTGCAAAAACTAAAGGAATTTGAGAGGTCAATTTGATTGGTTTTCCCAATTTTTTTGGGTCATACTGGCATAAGGGGAAACTTGAGGGGGTTAAGAGGCAATTTTGAAACAATTTTTCCATGCAAATTCATGCAAGCTACGTGAGACTTAAACTACTGCAACTAAAAATGCAACATGCTCTCTTTTGCTTCCAAGACAAAACCAAACGCACAGCTTATTGTTCAAGCTCGGATTTCAAACCCAAACACACAACTTTAATCTAGACCCAAACTTCATATTCACCACCATCCAATCAGGTAGAAAATTTAGAAAAATTCCATACAAAATTCTGGGCAAGTATTCAAACATTGAAAGAACGAAACTGCTGCAATTTTTCTTAGTTTCACCTATCAAGATCAAATTCAGATTCAAACCTCTACCTTAACCAAAGTTTCCTTGATCTAACACCTGAACTCTGAACTAAACAAACAAGGCATCGACAATCAAACAAACAAAGACGCAAGAAGGAGTTCAAAAATAGAAAAAGCTGATGCAAAATTTCTGGAACAACACTCAAACACAGTTTTTTTTCCAGCACTTTGTTGGTCATAATCCAGTTTTTTTTTCGGCCAAAGCCTTGTATTTGGCACTCAAATCCAACATGCAACTCCCTAACTAACTGATTAACATATCTAGTTCAGAAAACAACTTCAATCATCAACACAAAATCATCTAAAAATTTCCAGAAACATCCAATAAGCCTCGGATGAACGTGCACTTGGCAGAATTCAATTTCATTTTATTTTTCTGCTTTAAACCCGTTAATTAACTATAGGCAGAACTTAATCATCTTGTAGTTTACTAGTTAGTCGTAGTTAGAGGTTCAAAACAGCAAAATTATACCCAATGAAACTACATGACTCAAGACAAATCTCGGCAGAATCCTTTCAGCAAAACAGAATTTTTCTAAACTCCTTAATTCATCACCCAAATACATAAAATTATCATGCAAAGCCTTAATCATAATAATCATCCAAAAATTCAGTTACTTAAACATCATTTCATGCTCGAATTACTTCAGCAAAACAACATTGAAGCTGCGGTATCCACTCAGCTTCTCGGCAGAAACAATTACTTCCAAGACAGATTTTCTAATGTTTTGATTTCATCATCCGATGGTTTAAGATCATCACGCAAAGCTCAATTATCATGGTATTAACTAGTTATTCATGGTTACAAACTCAAAACAACGAAATTGAATCACATGAAGCTGCAAAAATGCAGGACAAGCTCTCGGCTGCAACAATTCATAAGAACAGAATTTCTTCTTCTAAATCACTTGTCCGGATGTTTGAAACCCATATGCGAGGCCCTAACCGCATTAATCATCCCAGATTTAGATAGCTAATCATGAATACAATTCCGAATTATCACAAGAAAGCAGATTTCATCAAGCATGTCTTAATCAGTTCTCGGAAATCCAATTTCAGCACACGTCAGATTTTTCTTTTCCTAAATTCCTCATTCATTGCCTAAGCTTCACATGCAGGGCCCTAGATAGCTTAATCCACCATTGGTCAGTTAGTTTTAGTTCAGAAATTACCTCACCGATGACTCACTCGCGTGGCAAGGAAGCTGAAAATTTTCTCTCGGCTTCGTACGCTGGTTTGGTTGTTGCAGAACCGCAGCTCACCAGCTCTCCCTCTCTTGTTCACACGCGAACTGGGGTAATGGTTCTGGTTGGATGTTGCAGTTGCGATGGAGTTGGGAACCAGAAATGGTTGCAGCTCGCGGACAGAACCAGAAATCTTCCTCTCGGCTCCAGAGTGCAGCTCGGCCTCTCCCTCTCCCTCGGTCGATATTCCAAGGAAGCTACTCACTCACGGCTCACAGATGGAATAAATACAACATAGCAAGTCTCACCCTTTTTTCCCTCAGCTCCCGAACAGAAAATGAACCAAGCCCAGAGTTCGGCTCTCTTTCAGTCGTTAATTACAATGACCCCCCTTTCTCCCTAGCTCACGGCAGTAAAATGGAAATGGATTGTGGCCGACCCAATGAAACCGAAGTCCTCTCTTCTGCTGTAGTGAGTTGGGAGTCGTGTGCATTAGTGGATGATGGAACCGGCAATAAGGATGGAAGGTGCTGGAATGTGAAGTGGAAAATGGAACCGGCAGAAGGAAGGAAGGTGCTAGTATATGGAGTGGAAAAATGGATTCGGCAGAAGTGGAGTTGTGATTTTTTTGATTTTGATTTTTTCCCTTTTTGAAATTAATTGAATAAAACTGATAATAAAAATAGATAACAAACAACAAAAACAACAGAAAGAGTAATTTAATTAACATAGAGTAGAAACTAAATAAACTAGAATCAACAAAACACAATTTTCCATTTTCATCAATTTTCATCATTTTCTTTTTTTTCTTTTCCTCAACTTAATAATTTAACAAAAATAATAGTAAAACTAAATAAAAACAACAATTTTAATTACAAACACATCAAAGTAAACAAACTAAAATAACAAAGTTATCATTTTCGATTTTTCTTTCATTTTCATTATTTTTCATCATTTTCCCTTTTTCTTTTTCAAAAATAAAATAACCAAAATAAACAAAATGCCAAAAGATTGAATTTAAGAGGAATGAACGTATTTTGTGAACCATTTCCTTTTTTCTCTTTTTTCATTTTTTTCATGATTTTTCATTTTTCTTCAAGAAAACATTGAATAAAAACAAAAATGACTAAAACATATTTTTGATGTTTTCCTTTTCTTTTTCCTAAAATCTCTATGCTAATTTTAAACTTAAAAGCTAAAACTAAAAACTAAAACTAAAAGTAAACAAGAATAAATAGCAAATGAAATAGGTCAACTAAAAGGGCGAAAATGAATAAAACTAAAATATCATAACACACAATAACGAACTAAAATGCAAGCAATCTAAAATAAAAATCATGAAGTAGATGCCACATATAAATTATTCAAAATTTGGTGTCTACAAGCAGGAAAAAATAAAAAAAAAAGAAAATTTACATTGAACTACAAATAAACAACACAGTAAAATGGGGCAAAGGATTTGGTTGAATGGTAAGGTGGGAGAGAATATAAGTAAGAGGTTGTAAGTAGGAGGTTCCAGATTCAAAACCTTCCACTTAAAAAAAAACACAGTAAAATATATATGGACATTAATTATTATATGTATTCCTATGTATATATTTGACGAGCGATATTAATTCATTAGTCAAAAGGCATTAAATGACAAAAAATTAAACAAATATAAAACCTAATATATGTTTATGAAACCAAAAAATATTGAGTCAAGAATAAAATTTCCATTGGTCAAAATTAATAAATAATGAATATGAGCAATATAGTAGCTACTTCATAATTGTTGTAAACTTTCTTAAGGAAAATTTTGTTTAAAAATATGAGTGATAAATTTGTAAAATTGTATACAAAAGTAAAAGTATTATAAGGAGACTAAAGATTGTAAACTGTTGATATACAAGAAGCAAAATTATAAGTTGTCTCTGCTTCAAATGTAAATTTATAGTAAACTAATTTCTATGGCCAACTCTGTGCATCAAGTTGCCCAGATTAACAAAGATAAATTAAAGATAGATTGTTATTAGATTGGCATCAATATGTGGATAGGGAATGTAAAGCTGCTTTGTGACAGCCCCACCTCCCCTTAAGGCGAGCCAAAGGGGTCGGCGGACCGCCTGCCCAACTCTCGTCGGGACTCACTACAGTTCTCAGATAAATTACATCACATCTCAAATATTACATCAAATACTCCAAACATAGGGTACAATCTCAACAATAAACGAAATAACATTTCCCAAGCTTAGAACGTATACTTACATACATTACAAATCTCAAATAGTGGTACAATTCCCCGAATAAAAAAAAGTTCTCAGTTCCCAAACAAATTACACTTACAATATCAATCCCAAATATTACACAAGATAAAACGAAATTCAAACTGTACAGGAGATATTTCATCCAGTCACATGAATAAGTACTACAAGCACCTCCTTCGCCTCGAGCCCTGTGGAGGGGGAAAAATATATTTTGGGGTGAGTTAGAAGCTCAGCGAGTGACCAGTAAAGATCAAGAATCAAGTACATTTCACAGTAACGCATTTAGATGATGGTATGACTCAGTGATCAAATGAAAGTTTATTGCTTTTGTGAGGCAGTGAAATCCTCGTATTTAGAACGCCAATGCTCAAACAGATCCAGTAAGTCAAACAGTACAAGGGAGCCATCGGTGCTCCAAATAAACAGTGGAGAGACGTTGGTCCTAAGCACACGAATTCCAAGTACTCATTTGAGCCCAAAACATTTCATGGTACACATGCAAGTACTCATGATATGCAATCGAGTAAACAGTGCAAGAAACAGTTCATAAGTAACTTTGGAAATAATTTGGGAATCACTCACCAACCACAGCTCATGAATCTCATCCATCATAACTCATTGTCTTGCTCAAGTCCAAACCCTAGATCACAAATATCATGTCAAACAAAAGGAATTCTAAAAGCATCAAGTTCCTATCACCTTTTGGCATTTTAATCACAATTGAAGCTACACTTATCCGATTGAAACAAATCTTATGGAGTTACGAAGCTAAGACATATACCAACATTTCTTATGAAGACCTCCAAAGCCAAATTATACATTTTCATGGTCAAAAATCGAAATCTTAGAGAAAAAATGGAAACTGTCCATGAAACAGGGCTTAAGGGCAGTCAAGGGTATTTCGATCATTTCATAAGCTACAGAACTCTAATCGATCTGAAATTTTGCAGGTAGATAGCTAACTCATATATCTACAACTTTCATGTTTTAAAATGGTTAAAACGGTCATCCCATTCACCATGCGAAAATGTATAAGTTCAAGAAAACTTTAGCTCTTATAACACCCTTAGAGTGGACCTAAGAGTTCCAAACAAAATAAGTCCAACACATCACAAAATCACCTTCCCAAATGTCAATTTTACTCACTCAAATTACAAGAAAATAAACGGACAGCATTTCCCCTTGATTTCTTCACTTTCCACCCTACAATCAAACACCAATTCTCATAGCCATCAACCACAATCACACATACATATTATAAACTATCAAACCCCCTTAAAATATCATCACTTAGCACCTCATAATAGAAACCCTAAACTGAGATTGAGGCACAAAAGCTGGAAATTCTTTTAGGCAAAGTAAACTAACACTAAAACACTAGATATTCCACATATCAAAACTAGTAAATCATGGCTAGCCTTTAAACTTCATATATGGACAGAAAATTCACTATAAAACTGAAAATTCACATATCACCACTTCAATCCAAGAAATACTGAATAAAACTACCAAAGTGGCAACCACAAGTCACTAATTTCCAATTATTAGAAACAAGGAGAGATGTTCTTAAGAAATTACCTCAAAACCCCAAAGAAAATGGTAGCCTAGTCTTTCCTCCTCCAAAATCACTCCACCACAACCTTTATTTCTCCTTAGTGTACACTTGTACGGAGTAGTTTGTGATTTCACCGGTTAAAACTCAAGATTTGAGCAAAGATTGAAGCTAGAAAATGAAGAACTTTCTCTTGTTTTTCCTCTCTAAAACAGCCAGCCAAGACAAGGAGAAAAATGAAGACATCTCAGCCAAGAAATAGGATAAGAAGGAACGAAAAATAGCCAGTCAAAGTTGGCTGTCGGAGGTGACGCGTCACAATCCGACTAGAATCTGGCCGGATTTCCGGCCGGATTCCAGGCCGGATTTAGGGTAGTGGCGAAATCCATTTTTTTTCAAAACCCACCAAATCTGGCCAAGAACTGGCCGGGTTTGCGGCCGGATTTGGTACTAACATTTTCCACCAAAAAATTTCTTTTCCAAATTCAAACGACACGCTCGTCCGTTCTTCCAACAAAGAGACCTACTTCCTCACACAATAACACTTGATATACACAACACACACTTACATATGTCGAATGAAACCCCTCCTTATAAAACTGGATAGCAAATTTTGATATAAAAGGGAAGTGAGAAATAAAATAATGCCGAGAAAATGTAAAAATTTTCAGGTTCTCACATGCTTGATGAAAATAGTAATATATTTAAAGCAAGATTAGTTAGAAGTTCTTATTTAAAGCAATATTTTAAATCAAGTCCATGAAAAAATACAAATGTGTACACAATTTACAATTTGAATTTATAGTCCATTTAAATGTATATGTGCAATAGATACATAAATTGTAGTTCTAAAGATGTTGTATCATCAATGAAAATTATGATATATTCTCACAAAAGTAGGGAATTACCTTTATCGTTTGAACCTTGTAATTTCATAG
Source organism: Coffea eugenioides (assembly GCF_003713205.1). Lineage (NCBI taxonomy): Eukaryota > Viridiplantae > Streptophyta > Magnoliopsida > Gentianales > Rubiaceae > Coffea > Coffea eugenioides. The sequence continues at coordinate 27,994,586 of NC_040044.1, read as the reverse complement.
AATTTAATGAATCTATAACTGGTTTCTTCATCATGAAATGTAGGTGAATGATAGTTATAGGTGTGGTTGGTGCACTGGCAAAAGCAAGTATCACGTGCATTATGAAATTAGCTATGCTTAGCTAAGATGATAAACTGAATTAACCAGTAATTTTTGCTTGCAAAAGTAGTTAGGAATTCCATTACCCTTAGAGTTTCATTTTTGTCATTTTTATTACTTTTGTTGCATGATAATAGTTTAGATTTACTTATTTTATTTGTGATAGTCTAAATAATAAAGTAGTTCGAATACCACCGGTAGTTGACAATCTTCCCCATGAGATTGATACCTAATATAACGATCTATATATTTGTAGAAAACAGATTATTTAGGTTTTAAATATTTGGTGTTAAGTAAAAGTCTCGTTAAGTTTTTGACGCCGTTGCTGAGGAAAGTTATTAAGCATGTTTGGATGATTTAAATAACCGAAATATGACTTGTTTATGATGCTTACAAATATACATTCATTATATGTTGACATTTTGGAAATTTTGAATTTGTAAGCTTTGGAGAATGGCTATTTTATCTAGTTTGAAAAATGATGCATTTAAATGGAAGTTTAAGTGTTGTAATGAACCAAATTATTACTTATTCTTCATATAGAGTGATTGGATGATAAATTTTGAATATTTGAAAATTTTAACAATTTGTGTGGCATTTTAAGAGTTGAAATTGAATATGTGCATAGGATATTATTCATATTTTGACTTTGCTCCTAAATAGTTATGATATGGTGATCTTGTAAATGCCTCCATAAGGGCATATGCTTTGTAATTGTTACTCTAGGTATTTTGGGTGATGAGTTTAGATGCATAAGAAGTGATGTGTGGAATTATACCTTAAATAGTTTCTTGTCTATTTTATATAGGAACAATAATAAGACAAAGGCTAGTCATTATTCGTGAAGATTCTTCATGCCTTTATTGCTTTTGCATTACTTGAACCTTTGTAGTTGTTTTCTGTTTTTATTTTTCAATCTTTTCATTACTAATGATCACAAATGGAACTCATAAAGTTTTCTCTTTTGATATAATTGCAGTATTTGTAGAATTGCAGAGAATGGTTTGTGAAACTTCATGTGTATGCATTTTAATCACTATAATAGTGGAGTATTACTTTCTTTATCTTGATTTTTCTTTTTACACAT